>NC_092090.1:20371399-20438899 GCF_045679555.1 Salvelinus alpinus
TATCATTGATTATCCATTAAACAAGGTAGTCAAATCTGGAGGTACTGTGATCTGTACTACCTGAATGTATCCATTTTAAATATTTTGTTAAAAACATTTCCTCTGTTTCGTGCATTAAAAGCAACACTGATCTCGTTAACATGAGGTGAGAGCTGGAAAGAGACAAGCCCTGCCAACTCTCCTCTCCATAGCCAGGCGGTCTGGGAAAGAAGAAAGCCTTGAACTGGGGCTGGGTGGAGGGAGGAAAGGACTAGCAGGTCTGCTAAACTAACACCTTCACAGGATACAGAAATGCCTTCGTAAAAGCAGAACATGCCAGGTGGGCTTTGGAAGAGCTCACACACATCATCTTCCCCCACACACTGAACCACCCACATACAGCAGACCAAGACAACTTTTCTGCAACTGCAGAGTGTGTGTGTCTCACCGGTCTTCAGCTCCTGGGTCTGCAGGGGTAGTGAGTGGAACCTGCGTGCTCCCACACTCATCAGTCTCTCTATTCTCTCAGAGGTCATGTCCAACGGACTGGGCAGCTTATCACACACCATGACTGGGGCACAGGGTTAAGGAAGCGCAAACACACACACACCTCACAGACACCTCACACAGACACCTCACACAGACACCTCACACAGACACCTCACACAGACACCTCACACAGACACCTCACACAGACACCTCACACAGACACCTCACACAGACACCTCCAGAGGTAGGATACACAATACAGCCTGTGAGATGGGGAGCCACTGGCTGCAGATGGCAGAGAGGAGGACTTTGGGGTCGGAGTGACGCAAGTCTCTGGTCATCACCTTAACACCTAGTGACATCATCATCTTCTCTATCTTCTCCTTGTCTCTGAGAGGAGAGCGAGCACACGTACATCATCATTCACATCTCAAAAGCACTCCATCTTCATACACACTTCAACGTTTAACAAAGGTGCTGCAAGGAACCATAACAGCATAGAGACAGAGATCACATCTTCAGAGATCCCTTACCGTCTGGTAACAACAGCATCATATAAACTCCATATGTTGTCCAGGACGAGCTGAACAAACAGAGGCTTCTTTCCTTTGGCCTGGAGAGGGAAGAGAGAAATACAGGAAGAGGAAGAAAGAGTGAGGAAATGGATCTTTCAGAAACAGTCAAACCATTGTAGATCTTATCTAGATGGAGAATCATTGATTGGATTAATGCACTATTTTCTTCACTATGGATGCATCCCACATGGCACCCTACCCTGTATATAGTGCACTACAGACGTGGTGTACTGGCGTTAATAGCTGGCTGTTCCAACAAATAGGCTGCAGTGTGGGATTATGAAAGCTCTGAAGAGGCACACAGTGCTGTGTTTCTCACCAAGCGCACTGAGTGGACGCACGCACACACACCAAAGTGCATAGGCGCACACAGTCATGTACGCACACACACACCAGCGCATAGGTCAACCCGTCCAGTCTCTCAGCTCCAGTACTGTAAAACGACTCACTTTCTAAAAGTGCTCCAATCCAAATATGACCCTGTGTCACCGAATGTAGAACAAGAGCTGAAATATATAATACGGAGTCAAACCTCCATAGCACTCAAAGCAAGCATTCTATTCCCTATGGGCCCTGGTCAAAAGTAGTGCACTATAAAGGGAATATGGTGCCTTCATCTCTCAGAGGGCTGGCTACTGGCTACACTAAAAGCTCTATTATCCACTTTCTATGGACTGAAAATCAATAGGAAAGACTGAAGGTTGGACTGTGTGTGTGTGTGTGTGTGTCTTGATGAGTCTACTCTGTTCTATAGTGGAGGAAAGATTATATTGATCCGTCTAATGACTGATTAGATATTTGAACAGTCTGAGAATGTGACGGTCTGTGTGTAATGCATGTTCATTATGGTATGAACATGGTTTCTTTGGGAAATTGTGCTGCCCTCTCCATACAGTCTACTAGCTAGCGCTGAAGGCTAACGGCTAATGCAGCCAGAAGGGTCAGAAGCTAGTGTGGTTCTGAGTGGGAGTCTGCAACAGAGTGGCTTTAGTAGTATAACGTGGAGGCCATTAGCACCATACAGCTGCAACACTCAGTCAGTGGGCCTGTCCAAATACCCATACTTGTGTTTTTAATAGTACTCTGATTGGGTATGCAAAAACAGAAGGTTTTATAGCATGTGAAATTTTGAAAACTTAGTATGATTTAAATGCCAGGATGTCATACTCATTTCATGGAGAAGAATTCGCTGCACAGTATTGAGGAACAGAATGCTCCTTTCAGACCCACGTGTGTTTGACAACAGCTGATAATCAGAGAAGATGACAAAAATGAACAAATGACAGGGAACAAACCAATTGTGCATCAGATGAAGCCTTTTCAGTATGATGAGCCTAGTATGTTGATATTTGTTGCTTACTGCATACGTTTTTACTAAACATTACGTTCTTAATAGTATGTGGTATGATTAGCACAGAGTAGGAAGTTTTAGTAAGTAGAAGTCAGATTTTGGACACAGCTACTGTCCCAAATTCCCTATATAGTGCACTACTGTTGCGCACTGTGGGCCTTGGTCAAAAGTAGTGCACTATAAAGGGAATAGGGTGGTATTCGGGACGTAACACTTAGCATTCATTACTGTGGTAGAACGTTAGCATTGGTCTTACGTGAGCTCCCTTCATGATCTTCTTGGCTTTAGCGTTGAGGTAGAAGTCTCCCCAGAGGGTCTTCAGGAGCACCTCAGCCCTGATGCCCATCCTCTGGCTGTGGATCTGGGCAAACTGCTGGATACTACAAGAAAACACACAAAGCTGCTAACGCTGGAAAATACCAACGACAGAAAAGCTAAACACCACAGTGATTGATATTTCCTCTCCATTATGCTTCAGCCTCTTTGTTCTGGGTTGTGGTTTGACAGAGGCCTTCACTGACAATAGCCTGCACTGAACATTGGAAATCTACGCATGTTTGTAATTCTCAGTGGTTTCAGTGATGTGTTGAGTTGTCAAAACAGAGCTTTTTAGGCAAGAAAAGAGCAATGCGTCACTTGAATGGGTGTCGGTCAACACGGCTTGTACAACACTTGAATGGGTGTCGGTCAACACGGCTTGTACAACACTTGAATGGGTGTCGGTCAACACGGCTTGTACAACACTTGAATGGGTGTTGGTCAACACGGCTTGTACAACACTTGAATGGGTGTCGGTCAACACGGCTTGTACAACACTTGAATGGGTGTCGGTCAACACGGCTTGTACAACACTTGAATGGGTGTTGGTCAACACGGCTTGTACAACACTTGAATGGGTGTCGGTCAACACGGCTTGTACAACACTTGAATGGGTGTCGGTCAACACGGCTTGTACAACACTTGAATGGGTGTCGGTCAACACGGCTTGTACAACACTTGAATGGGTGTCGGTCAACACGGCTTGTACAACACTCGGCTTCCACTGAATAACAGTGACATCACTGGTTATTTTCATCGATCCTAGAGCCACAGCTGCCCTCAAAACAAGGTATCTGGGTCCTTGTGTACACACCTGTATAAAACAGACACACTAATGACATACAATGACTATAATGCATACAGTCTAGTCTGTCTGTAGTAGTTACTATGTGACTGCTCTGTAGCATGGGGGAGAACATTAAACACCTTGCTAGCAGAGCACTGACCTGATTTGAGGGACATAAGAATGTGCAGGCTGGCTAGGATGAAATATCATTACATTGGGTTTGAGATGTTTTGACTGTTATGTGAACAAGAGCTAAAGTTTTCTTCCTACTCAGCTGGTTATTTAGAATTCTACATAAATTGCAGTCATGCAGAATTATACCCTCTGTTGCTTCTCTGAAAGCTTAGGCAAAAGTCCCACCTAGTGGACATTTCAACAATAACCAAATACCTGACCAACTCCCAAGACACGTATTGATGGCCCCACATACAGCGCATTCAGAAAGATTCAGACAGATTTTTTTTTTCTTTCACATTTTGTTACGTTGCAGCCTTATTCTAAAATGTATTAAAAAAATTACAATTCTCATTAATCTACACACAATACCCCATAATGTCAAAGTGAAAACAGGTTTTTAGAAATGTGTGGAAATGTATAAAAAAATGTGCAACTGAGGTACCTTATTTACATAAGTATTCAGACCCTTAACTATGAGACTCGAAATTAAGCTCAGATGCATCCTGTTTCCATTGATCCTCCTTGAGATGTTTCTACAACTTGATTGGACTCCACCTGTGGTAAATTCAATTGATTGGACATGATTTGGAACGGCACACACCTGTCTATATAAGGTCCCACAGTTGACAGTGCTTGTCAGAGCAAAAATCAAACCATGTGGTCGAAGGAATTGTCCGTAGAGCTCCGAGACAGGATTGTGTCGAGGCACAGATCTGTGGAAGGTCCCCAAGCGTGCTGGGGCCCCAAGAACACAGTGGTCTCCATCATTCTTAAATGGAAGAAGTTTGGAACCACCAAGACTCTTCCTAGAGCTGGCCGCACGGCCAAACTGAGTAATTGGGGGAGAAGGGCCTTGGTCAGGGAGGTGACCAAGAACCCAATGGTCACTCTGACATAGCTAGAGTTCATGGGGATGGGAGAACCTTCCAGATGAACAACCATCTCTGCAGCACTCCATCAATCAACCCTTTATGGTGGAGTGGCCAGACGGAAGCCACTCCACAGTAAGAGGCACATGACAGCCCGCTTGGAGTTCCCCAAAAGGCACCTAAATGACTCTCAGACCATAAACAAGATTCTCTGATGTAACCAGGATTGAACTCTTTGGCTTGAATGCCAAGCATCACATCTGGAGGAAACCTGGCACCATCCCTATGGTGAAGCATGGTGGTGGCAGCATCATGCTGTGGGGATGTCAGGATTAAGGTAAAGATGAACAGAGAAAAGTACAGAGAGATCATTGATGAACACCTGCTCCAGAGCGCTCAGGACCTCAGACTGGGACGAAGGTTCAACTTCCAACAGGACAACGACCCTATGCACACAGCCAAGACAAAACAGGAGTGGCTTCGGGACAAGTCTCTGAATGTCCTTGAGTGGCCCAGCTGCCAAAGGTGCTTCAACAAAGTACTGAGTAAAGGGTCTGAACACTTATGTAAATTTGATGTTTTTTTATTTTTTGCTAAATAAATGCCCTTCTGAACAGACCCAAGGCTACAGACGCCCAAGACCTTAAGAGGACCAGGGTCATATTCACTAGGAACCAAACAGGAGCAAACATGCCCAAAAGGGGAGCGACTACCTCCTGCACATGTCCAATAAGAAACGCTGTTTTTTGTGTTCAGTTGCAAAACTTTTTGCTACGGTGTGCACTAATGCATATAACCCAGGACCCACCTGAAGCCCCATCCGTCTATGGCACTGGCAAAGACCACATTCCCCTGGTCTGGAGAGAAGTAGAGCTGGGAGTCATCCGAATCCTCTAGCCCGGCGCTCCAGTCGTACACCTGCTCTGACCCGGGACACTCAGCAGGCTCGCTGTCCCCCTCCTCCTTATCTTCCTCCGCCCGCTCCTCTTTCACCGCACGGTCCTCCAGCACTTTGGAGGTAAACAGAGAGCCTGTCACTGCATTCACCTGTGAGGAGGGAAAAGGGACTTTGTTAGAATATAGCCCACTTCTGTATTAAGAATCATATACGTTCCAGAACATGTCTCTGTTATAACCGATTCCTTAACCGAAAACAGTACATTCAGTTCAGTTCGATTCAACTTACCCTCAGGGGCAATTAATGGTGTACTACTTATATGGCAGGTATACTGTTTCTGTCTTGTGTTTTTTGACTAATCACACTTTTCTTTAGAGGTCAGGGACTCACCTGTTCTAGAATCTTCTGCAGGTGTGTGTAGGCTTCCTGAGAGGTGAGCTTCAGCTCCATGATGAGCCGGTCAATCTTGTTGATAACCAGCACAGGCCTGATGTTCTCCAGCCACGCCTGACGCAGCACTGCTTGGGTCTACGGACGGATGGGTGGACACACACAGAAACTGATACTGAGTAAATGGCCAAGTCTCACGTCAACAAAGACAAAACAAAAATGCCATGAAGTTGAGAAAGTAGAGTGACAAATATATTTCATATTAGATTCCAAAACAATGACAGGGATTTTCTGCAATTGAAATCCTTGCACAGGCCACCTAAGCCTTTTTCAGGTCGCCTAAGTCCAAACAGCATATAAAAAATGTTTTATATATATATATATTTTTTATTAATTTTCGGGGATTAAAAAACACTGTGTAAACTTAAACATCTAAAGACAGATATAAAGTATGTAGAGATCTTTTTTTAAATAATATAATCTTTGAGAACTAACAATCATCCAAATAAAAGCTAGACAGTAAGGGAGAAAATTCCCAAAACAATAAATTAGGCAGTCTTGAAAAACACAGCAAAACGCATAGACTTGCAGGAAATTAGCTTTAAAACTGCCACATTTTCTCTCAGCTCCATGGTAGAATATGTAGAATCTCAGGAAATGAATTTTAAAACTGCCACATTTCTCTCAGCTCTAAGGCTAAATGAGTAGAATTGCTGGAAATTAGCTTAAACTGCAGAAAATACATTTCAGCTCTATTGAGAAATGTGTAGAATTTAAGGAAATTGGCTTAAAAATGCAAAAAGTAAAAACCCTGAATGATAAAGTGTGGGTGAGCTTGGTGCCCCACTTCCATGAAACTATTTAATGAAACATTATTTAATGCAGAACAAGTGGAGAACAGGTAGTTATTTATTTAACTCGGCAAGTCAGTTAAGAACAAATTCTTATTTACAATGATGGCCTACCCCGGACGACACTGGGCCAATTGTGTACTGCCCTATGGGACTCCTAATCACAGCTGGTTGTGATACAGCCTGGAATCGAACCAGGGTCTGTAGTGATGCCTCTAGCACTGAGATGCAGTGCCTTAGACCACTGCGCCACTCGGGAGCCCCAAGGCTATAACCTAAGTACGTATGTGTCCAAAATCCCACTATTCACTAAATAGTGCACTACTTTTGACCAGGGCCCTAGAAATGAAATAGGGTGCCATTTGGCATTGACTGTAATTGCCTTACCTGTGGACAAACTCCCTCCACAGCATCTACGATGACAATGGCCCCATCACATAGTCTGACGGCGGTGGACACCTCAGACGAAAAGTCCACATGGCCCGGAGAGTCAATCAAGTTTATCAGGTAGTCCTTCTCCCCTGAGACAGACACACACACACAAGACAGACAGACACACAGGCAGGCACATACACACGCATGGGTCAATTAGATGGAGACAAGTGGTCTGCCTCACAACAGGTCTCAACGTATCCAAGTCAACATGTTCCTACTGTGGTGTCTTACCAGCAGCATAGTGCAGTGAGATAGCGCTGGACTTCATCGTGATCCCTCGGATCTGCTCATCCTCCCGGCTGTCCAGGTACCTCAGCTAATACATAAACAACATCAGAACACAGATGTATACATGACCATATCACAGATCAATGTGTAGATCAGGGACAGACAACTAGATTAGTAAAAGGGCCAAATAACAAAGTCTGGCTACTGTAGTATGACAAGGATAATACCACTACAGATGATTGAGATCAAGTCATACTAACCTTTCCGGCTAAGCGACTTGATATAATGCCATTGCTGGCCACCAAGCTATCTGCCAGAGTTGTTTTGCCTGCAAAATAGATAGTGGTGGATATGAATGGAGTGTCACTACAAATGGTCATGCATGCAAACAACTGTCATCATGGCACTGTACAGTATTATCCCGTGCAACATTCTCAATAACCAAGTCAATAAACTGTAGTCAATGGAACCTACCATGGTCCACGTGTGCCAGAATGCACAGGTTCCTGACGTTGGCAGGATTCTTCTGTAGTGCTTTGATCTTATCCAAACTGGTGTGTCCCATGTTTGACTGCGTTGGACTAGCTAATACATCAGGCGGGGAAACAAACTTTAGGAGATATCATCTAGTAATGTCACTATTACCTACCTACCTAGCTACTGCTATAAATACTGATCAGTGCCAGTGCACTCAACACAGCAAAGTTAGTTAGTAAGACAACAACACACCTCCATTCTGAATGACAGCAATACAAAAGGTGCGTGATATGTAACTGCACTTACAGTATTTTACAATATGCTGCACTCAGCTAAAAGAAACGTGGACAACAATGTTAGCGTTCAATACAAAGTAGTATATTACTATATATATGATTCATAACCTAAAATAAATGATCATATCATATAAGAAATCTCAATATTATGCGACAACAGTCACATAAAACACAAACGTGGACACAACTCACACACGTTGTTTACCCGGAACAATACGTAAAATGTTGACGCCGCTGTTTAAATGACGTAGAACGTTACGTCGCTACTAGGAAGCTCAGCGGTTGCTGGGGTAACGTGCTGATCCATAGAAACAAAACTGCACACTAGCGCGAGCTGTCCACTGAGGTATAAAAGAACGGCGCTATCGGGCGGTGTTTGTGGGTTTGCAGGGGAAAGAGCCACGAAACACGCTATCCCCCCTTCAAAGACATGAAACGGCTATGCATATGTGAGATCTGCAGCTGTGGGTAAGGAAGATGTATTGATTTAGTCTAGTAAAAAGGTATGATGACATTCATGAGATTACCAGTGTTTCCACAAGTTTGTGTGTGAATAAATTATTTTCGTGCGTTAATTTAGGGTTGACTAACCAGTGAATTGACACGCCTATGCCAAGTAGTGCATGGAGTTGGCATTAAAAGGGCAAATATTGTATTTATATTATTGACTGACATTCATTATGAATCACTGTTGTAAAAACTCTATCCAATCCATTTGGCATTCCTTTAGCTACAAAACTAGAAATGCTGAAATTCTTAGAACGACCCATATGGCATTGTAAATCGTCAGAAATTGACTGTCACAATAAAATGACTATTCAGTGGCAAAATAAATTGACACTTTTGCCATTTTGCCAAGTTGTCCAATGGCTAGTCATGGGAAAAAAATTATTGCCCAGAAAAATATTGTTGCACTAATGACTAAAAGTATCCTAGATAGGTGCGAACATAGCTACGATTTGCTTTTTTTGCATAGTCTAGCTACATTTGTCATTTCACCAATACACGGAGACTTGTCTGGCTTTATTTAGATCTGTAGGCCTATCATAACTCACAATGCTGTGTAGCTAGCTATGTCTCTGTCCTGAGTAAAGACAACGCCCCTGGTTACATAGAAACTAGTGCATTTCTTATCGCCCTGAAACGATATCAGCCTATGCAAAATCCACAGCAATCATTGTGAAAATGTAGCCCATGATTTCTGACATTGGTATCCTATTGATTACAGTTGTCAGTTTATTCAAGTTGAGTTTTTTTTCTTCCACTCTTTATTTTACCCCCCAACTAAGTATACTATGTTAACACAATACTCCAATGTAGGGTATTATCTTGTTTGGTTTATTATCATGTGATTGTTGCACAATGTTTTCATAAGCCTTTCAAATAGGTCAGTGAATCCAATCATTTTTTTTTCTGATTCTGAGTCTGACCATGTGAATTAATTATGCTACTATGCCTGTTAAGTCACCATAGATGCAATAGAAATGCATGGCTGATACATCATATTGAGTTAAATGTCTGTTAATCTAAGATTAAATACACGTCTGGCATTCTTTTGAAGAATTCACACCAAGCTCAGTCAGTACACATTCATTGCATTGCATAACCAGGTAGATAATTGCTCACACCCAGCCTGCTGGTTTCCATTCAGCACTTAATTAAAGAAAGAGTTAAGATGACTAGTCTGTTATTTCATTCAGAGGATGCTCTTTCTAAGTGTAGGGTGGCATGCCACGTACCTAGCCTAACTCACTGCCAGTCACCATAATTGCATTGTAAATTAATACTACACTCTATTGGTATTGTGTTCATTAGTCCACTGTTAATGCATGTCAGCACAGCTGTCAAGTTTAAGATAGAGCACTTTCAGTAAAATAAAGTTTTGAACTTTGCCCTCTGTCTAGACGCCATCGCTGCCCCCACCGACCCACAGCTCTGTATGGAAAGCCCAATATGACATGTGTCCTGACAGAGTACACAGAGAAGTACCCCGCCTATGGAAGATACAACCCGCCCCAGAGCCTGAAACCAAAGCCTGTTAACCACGGTGACCGGGGGAGAATGGATGGAACTACTACATTCAAGTAAACGCCTTAGTCATGGATCAGACCCTAATGAAACACCAATCCCTTTCAAGTACACTACTTTTGGCCAAGAATGCCACATAGGGCAGGGGACAAAAGTAGTGTACAACCAAATGTAAGGGAATAGGGTGCTATTTGAGACTGTGTCAATCTTCTGCTATTCAACCACTCTCATTTAATGCAAAGCCCTTTGAGGCACACACACACACACACACACACACACACACCCCTCATGCAAGCCATGCGGTTTTGAGGGGATTTTGGAAAATGTACCTTTTTAAGTGGTCTCTAAAAGTCAAGCCGATTCCATATTCAACAGTCAACCTCTTATGTAGATATCACCAACTATATTAATTAGGAGTTATCCACAGAGGTCTCAATCCCAAATGAATGAAAAAGACTGGTTACTCTCTCGCTCTCCCTAGGACTGACTTTATTCCCTACGTGGTGACTCGACGACCGGGGAAACAGCAGGCGGAGTACAAACCCAAACCTGGAGTCATAGATCTGGGGACCACCTACAAACAGGACTACAGCCTTTATGAGGTCCAACCCTTCGCCCCTTCCAGACCCAGCGAGAGGGTACGCGCAACAGGGCACAAAATGGATACAGTGCCTACATACAAAGGTGAGCTATTCTGCGTTGTTTTATGACATATTACACATTTCTACAAAGGGTACCACACAGTGATCCTTATCTTAGTATTATATAAGAAATATTGGCATTTAAAGTTAATACGTTGCAATTTCTATGGGATATTTTATACAGCAAAATTACATCATAACAATAACAAATGCGCTCTATAAATAAACTATGGTTATTACCAAAACTAACACATACAACTCTTTTAATGTTTCAAGAGGATTTCCGACAGTGGGAGATGTGCAAGCGGGAGCTGAAGAAACCCGATCTGACCTACCACCCGCCAGACGCCAAGTTCGACGGCCACACCACCTTCCAGGACGACTTCCTCCCCCGAGGCCTTGCCCCCAGAGAGAGCTTCAAACCCTCCAGTATCCCCAAAATGTCCGATACCCCCTTCGATGGGGTGACCAGTAACCAGCAGTGCTATGTGTCCCACCCTCTGGAGGCACGCTGGGTGAAGGCTCCAGAGCCCTATAAACCCAGTAGCCAGCCCCTACAAGACCTCACCACCAACCGAAGAGACTACCAGGGCCTGCCAGGACAGCTGCCCCAGAGCTATAAGCCTAACCCTGGAAAGGTAACGCTGTGTTTAATAATGACATCTCACTAGTCACAGACTATGTAATCGAGCATCTGATCAAATTACACATGATTTTAGTTCTGGGTTAACCCAGATTAATATCTCACTAACTCAGTCCTCTTCACTTACCTTTTCTGGCCAGTGATAACGTCAACTGGTATTTGATCATTAGTAGACAGTGGCTGATGATCTCTGGGTGGTAGCCTAGCGGTTAAGAGGTTAGGCCAGTAACCGAGCTGACTAGGTGAAATCTGTTGATGTGTCCTTGAGCAAGGCACTTACAAGAGCAATTAGGGTTAAGTTGCTCTGGATAAGAGCGTCTGCTAAATGACTAAAATGTAAAAAATCTCTGTATTGAAGTGCAGATTCAAGATAGACGTGTAGTTTTGTTTGAATGTCCCATGTGTTTTTATTTACGATGTGATTATCTGGTGAGTTGATGTATGCTACTGAGGTGAAACCAAAGTCAAATGTCCATCTGAGGGTGAACAATAAACCTCTATTCCACTCTACTCTGTTCTAGGTGACGTCTGACGTTCCCTTTCAGAGCAGCACAGAGTTTAAAGAGCGTTTCCAGCAGTGGCCCGTGTCCCTGCCTCAGCTGCACAAGAGCCTGCAGTACGTCAGCCCCACAGAGCACATGGACATGAGCACCACGTCTGGTGCAGACTACGTCCAACACAACATCCAGCCCTTCATCTCTGCCAAGCCCTTCAATCGGCCCACCAAGTCATCAGCTCCCTTCCAGGTGGGGATGAGACGATACAGGCATTCGGAAAGTATTCAGATCTCTTGACTTTTTCCAGTCATTACAGCCTTATTCTTAAGTGGATAAAATATTTTTTTGCCCTCATTCTCCACACAATACCGCATAACGACGAATCAAAACAGGTTTTTAGAAATTTTGGCAAATGTCATGTTCGATGGGGAGAGTCGCTGCAAAGCTATTTTCAGGTCTCTCCATGGGTTCAATCAGGTTCAAATCCAGGCTCTGGCTGGGCCACTCAAGGACATTCAAAGACTTGTCCCGAAGCCACTCCTGCGTTGTCTTGGCTATGTTCTTAGGGTCGTTGTCCTGTTGCAAGGTGAACCTTCATCCCAGTCTGAGGTCCTGAGCGCTCTGGAGCAGGTTTTCTTCAAGGATCTCTGTACTTTGCTCCGTTCATCTTGCCCTCGATCCTGACTAGTCTTCCAGGGCCTGCCACTGAAAAACATCCCTACAGCATGATGTTGCCACCACCATGCTTCACCATAGGGATGGTGCCAGGTTTCCACCAGATGTGACGCTTGGCATTCAGGCCAAAGCATTCAATCTTGGTTTCATCAGACCAGAGAATCTTGTTTCTCGTGGTCAGAGTCCTTTCGGTGCCTTTTGGCAAACTCCAAGTGGGCTGCCTTTTACTGAAGAGTGGCGTCCGTCTGTCAAATCTACCATAAAGGCCTGATTGGTGAAATGTCATTCTGTCAGAGTGATCTGAGGATGCACCTGAGCTCAATTTCAAGTCTCCTAGCAAATGGTCTGAATATTTACAGTGCATTCGGAAAGTATTCAGACCCTTTGACTTTTTCCACATTTTGTTATATTACAGCCTTATTCTATTTAATCCGTTTTAAAAACAAATCCTCATGAATCTACACATGATACCTCATAATGACAAAGCGAAAACAGGTATTTAGACATTTTTGCTAATTTATTTTTAAAAAATCCATAAGTATTCAGACCTTTTGCTATGATATTCAAAATTGAGCTCAGGTGCATCCTGTTTCCATTGATCATCCTTGAGATGTTCCTACAACTTGATTGGAGTCCACCTGTGGTAAATTCAATTGATTGGACATGATTTGTAAAGGCACACAGCTGTCTATATAAGGTCCCACAGTTGACAGTGCATGTCACAGCAAAAACCAAGACATGAGGTCGAAGGAATTGTCGGTAGAACTGCAAGACAGGATTGTGTCGAGGCACAGATCTGGGGAAGGGTACCAAAAAATGTCTGCAGCATTGAAGGTCCCCAAGAACACAGTGGTCTCCATCATTCTTAACTTCTTATGGCTGGGGGCAGTATTGAGTAGCTTGGATGAATAAGGTGCCCAGAGTAAACTCCCTGCTACTCAGTCCCAGAAGCTAAGATATGCATGTTATTAGTATATTTGGATAGAAAACACTCTGAAGTTTCTAAAACTGTTTGAATGATGTCTGTGAGTATAACAGAACTCATATGGCAGGCAAAAATCGGAGAAAAAATCCAACCAGGAAGTGGGAAATCTGAGGTTTGTCGTTTTTCAACTCATTCCCTATTGAAGATACAGTGGGATATTGGTCATGTTGCACTTCCTACGGCTTCCACTAGATGTCAACAGTCTTTAGAACCTTGTTTGATGCTTCTACTGTGAAGTGGGGGCGAATGAGAGGGGAATGAGTCAGGGCTCTGGCAGAGTGCCATGAGCTCGTGACGCTCGTTCACGTGAGAGTGAGCGCTGTTCCATTGCATTTCTACAGACAAAGGAATTCTCCGGTTGGAACATTGTTGAAGATCTATCCTAAAGATAGATTCTAAAAAAACGTTTGACAGGTCTCTACGGACTGTAACGGAACTTTTTGACTTTGTCTGCTCCTAGTGAACGCGCGTCATGAATGTTGATTTGTTTACCAAACTCGCTAACAAAAGGAGATATTTGGACATAAATGATGGACATTATCGAACAAAACAAACATTTATTGTGGAACTGCGATTCCTGGGAGTGCATTCTGATGAAGATCATCAAAGGTAAGTGAATATTTATAATGCTATTTCTGACTTCTGTTGACGACACAGCATGGCAGATATCTTTATGGTTGTTTTGGGCTCTGAGTGCCGTACTCAGATTATTGCATGGTTTGCTTTTTCGGTAAAGTTTTTTTGAAATCTGACACAGCGGTTGCATTAAGGAGAAGTTTATCTAAAGTTCCATGTATAATACTTGGATTTTCATCAACATTTATGATGAGTATTTCTGTAAATTGATGTGGCTCTCTGCAAAATCGCCGGATGTTTTTGGAACTACTGAACATAACGCGCCAATGTATACTGAGATTTTTTTATAGAAATATGAACTTTATCGAACAAAACATACAGTACATGTATTGTGTAACATGAAGTCCTATGAGTAATGATCTTCATCAGATGACAAAGGTTAGTGATTAATTTATCTCTTTCTGATTTTTGTGACTCCTCTCTTTGGCTGGAAAAATGGCTGTTTTTCTGTGAATAGGCACTCACCTAACATAATCGTTTGTGGTGCTTTCGCTGTAAAGCCTATTTGAAATCGTACACTGTGGTGGGATTAACAAGAAGTGTATCTTTAAAATGTTGTTAAATACTTGTATGTTTGAGGAATTTTAATTATGAGATTTCTGTTTTGAATTTGGCGCCCTGCACTTTCACTGGCTGTTGTCATATCGATCCAGTTAACGGGATCTCAGCCATAAGAAGTTTTAAATGGAAGAAGTTTGGAACCACTAAGACTCTTCCTAGAGCTGGCCGCCCAGCCAAACTGAGCAATCAGGTCAGAAGGGGCTTTGTCAGGGAGGTGTTATGTTTTTGATTTTATTTTGCTACTACCTGTATAGATGGTCATTCTGACAGAGCTCCAGAGTTCCTCTGTGGAGATTGGAGAGCCTTCCAGAAGGACAACCATCTCTGCAGAACTCTACCAATCAGGCCTTTATGGTAGAGTGGACAGATTCTCTGCTGATGAAACCAAGATTTAACTCTTTGGCCTGAATGCCAAGCATCAAGTCTGGAGGAAACCTGGCACCATCCCAAGCATGGTGGTTGCAGCATCATGCTGTGGGGATGTTTTTCAGCGGCAGGGACTGGGAGACTAGACAGGATCGAGGGAAAGATGAACGGAGCAAAGTACAGAGAGATGCTTGATGAAAACCTGTTCCAGAGCACTCAGGACCTCCGACTGGGGCGACGGTTCAGCTTCCGACAGGACAATGACCCTAAGCACACAGCCAAGACAATGAAGGAGTGGCTTCGGGACAAATGTCTGAATGTCTTTGCAGCGACACTCCCCATCCAAACTGACAGAGCTTGAGAGGATCTGCAGAGAATAATGGGAGAAACTCCCCAGTTTATTTTATTCATTTATTTAACCTTTATTTAACTAGGCAAGTCAGTTAAGAACAAATTCTTATTTACAGTGACGGCCTACCGGGGAACAGTGGGTTAACTGCCTTGTTCAGGGGCAGAACGGAAGATTTTTACCTTGTCAGCTCAGGGATTCGATCCAGCAACCTTACTGGCCTAACACTCTAACCACTAGGCTACCTGCCACCCCAAATACATGTGTGCCGAGGTTGTAGCATCATACACAAGAAGACAGTAAATTCAACAAAGTACTGAGTAAAGTGTGTGAATACTTATGTAAATGTGATATTTAAGTATTTTTTTTAACTTCTCTTTCCTTTGCCATTATGGGGTATTGTGTGTAGATTGATGAGGAAAAACATGTATTTAATCCATTTTAGAATAAGGCTGTAACGTGTATATAGTTTTTTTTTAAGTGACGGGGTCTGAATACTTTCCGAATGCACTGCACCTGTTAATATATTGCTGGGCTGATATATCGTTTAACGGTTATGTTGTTGTACTTATATGTATTGCCATACTGATATCGTGTCTTACTGATGTCGATGTTCTGATGTTATATTATAGTTATGATGTTCACTAAAGTGTATGCTGTTAAATTCTTGGGAGATTATTTCAACAGCACATGAATATGATTGAATATACATGTTTTATTACGTTCAAAACGGTGTGTTCTCATTTTGTCCTGTAACCGGGTCAGTTGGGATTTTTTGGGGTACGTTTATTGTAGCATCAAAATGAACGTTCCCACCCCACTACCTCCAGGTCTGCACCACCATGAGGGATGACTACCAGCCTTGGGTGGTCAAGAGACAAGCCATGATCAAGAAGCCTGAGGAGATGCAGAGAGCCACCGGACGGATGGACCACCTCACCACTTTCAAGGCAATTCAAGACTCTTCTGTTTCCATTGGCATGCCAGGGCAATTCTCAAATGACACCCTGCCTATAGAAAAATAATTTTGGGAGGAGCACAGGATCAGTTACATTGTGGCACCTATGGAGCTGTTTTAGGGGCTAAGTGCCCTGCGGAAGGACACAACAATAGGAGATACTATAGTACCTACCATCTGAAATCACCGGCCAGTTCTCAGTACCGCCTCCATGGAGTGCACTAGTTTTGGCCAGATATGGGTGGGTTTAGGGTGGGTTTAGGGTGGGTGGGTTTAGGGTGTTCTTTGAGACACTGCTCAATTATCTACACATATACACTGTTAGAAAAAAAGTGTTTCAAGAGGGTTCTTCAGCAGTCCCCGTAGGAGTACCCTTTTTTTGATTCCCGGTAGAACCCTTTTGGGTTCCATTTAGAATCCTCTGTGGAAAGGGTTCTTCAAAGGGTTATCCTATGGGCGTAGCCGAATAACCCTTTTAGGTTCTAAATAGCACCTTTTTTTCTAAGAGTGTAGCAGAGCCCCTGTCTCTCTTTGGCTCTAGGCCACATTCTTATAAGCCATTATTTGAAATTCTATTCTATTTGATTGTATTCTATTATCCAGGCCCATTTTACACCCCACGAACTGCAGCCCAATGTGAGCTTCAAGCCAGCTCACGCCCCCATGAGGGCTGATGCCCCATTGGAGGGCGGCACCATGTACAGCACAGAGTTCACCCCCAAGAGGTAACACACACACACAGTTACCCAGCAGAGATGCACACACACACTGAGCATTTCGCTGCACTGTTTATACCTGCTGTAAACTGTGTACGTGATGAATAACATTTGATTTTGATTTGACACACACACAAAGTTAACCCACAAGCATTTAGTCTGGAGTCCCCTGGATTCAGCCGTTCCATCCCAGGAGGGACATCAAACAAAAGTGAAGCTGTTTTACTACCTGAATGAAATGAATGACTGATGTAAAACTGAATCACTTTTATAACCTCAAGCTTAATAAGTGCTAGTGTTGTGATTTGTGGATGATTATGATGTGCTGAACTTGCAGCAAGATTATTTTCCACGAGCGAACAATAAAGGTATTGTATAGATCATTTTCTGGTATTTTATCGTATATCATTCAGGTAATGATATGATTTTGTGTTGTAGGATCAGCGTTTGTCCAGCTAGCTACGACTCCCTGCCGGGCTTCGTGTTTGAGGACAGCGACGACAGGGGACACAGGTTCTACAGGAAGTTGCCATCTAAGGACATGAACAAGATGGCCGCCGGCATGGCGGTGGCTGTGGTGTCATAACGTATGACCATGATATTTGGTGACCAATGCTTTTAATCTTAAAAAGAGCGTGTGAAGGCAAAACTACTTTTGTTTGGTCTGTTCTGTTTTTCATTTTATTTTCCTACTACCTGTATAGTAAGTATCAATGATGTGATAATCAAATGGAAGCAACAATTATGAACAAGTCACAAACAGGCCATTATAAAATCAACTTCCTGTATTCTGGTTGATGGTTTCCATTGAATAGTTGGCTAATCTTTGTTTTACAAATATGCGAATCATTAGTAATTTAAACAAGCACTTCATTTCTTAATCAATTACTTATCCTTGTGTATCCATGTGCCAAATTATGCATAAAGTCACCAGTCATACATTTATTGAAATTCACAAACATATTGCAGAACTTTCAGGGAAAATTTTCATAGTCCAAAATAATTGTTCAAAGTGCAAAAGACATACCGAAAACTTCATTATAATCTTCCAGTGTCATTTAATTTGAAGGGGGGCATTTTTTTTTTTCTTCAACTAGAGTTTAGAAAAAAGCTATAGAAAAATAGTGGCCTCTTTATAATAAACATTGTTGGAAAAAAGTTTCATATGAAATCACACTGACAGATTGAATCTTATGGTCATTTTTGCTCAATGCTTTTAAACTAGGAACATGTCTCCCTCTGTGTTTATAATGAGTATTACCAAACAAAATATCAGGTGATCAAACTGTCTTTATTATCTTAGTATGTTGTCTTTCTAGAGCACTTAAGTTTTGTTCCAAAAACATTTTCATGATGTTCCTTCAATCCAGTTAGGATTCTACAAACAGTATCCATGTCAACACCCAATGTTATGGTAACGTTATCGATATGTTGTTGTAAATATCAGTAGCATTGATTATTGTCAGTATGCGTTTGAGTGAGTGGCACTTGATAATGTATCTGCAAAACACATGACATGTCTCTACAAATCATTGGTGATTGCACGTAAATGCATGAGAATAAAACCAGAAGGGAAAGGTATTAAACATACCTGTGATCCAACAACAGCAAGTGCTTATTAATATACTGTACGGTTTATATCCAGTCTTTTTAAACAGGCGTTAAGACAACTAAATAAGGTAAGAAAATAAAGTCCCACAAAAAATCTACATACTCTCAATATTGCACTTAAAAACACAGTATTTACAAGACATTTTACAATGCAGCACATTGGTTGGATAACCAAAACAACACTAAAAAGGAACAGATCCCATTATTCAAACAGAGAAATATGACAGTCATGTTTTCTCTCGGGGCCCATCCTAAATGGCACCTTATTCCCTACATAGTGCACTACTTTTGACCAGTACTGCAAGTATGTAGGGCAGTGGTGGTGGGCGGGGCCCGGATCATCATTATAGAAATTTGTACAATGCAAATGGACCACAAGCAAACAGAAAAATAGATTGAATTGGAAAATAACAATAAGTTCATACCTTGATTACATTGAGACACAATCACATATGTCTCTCTTGTTATTAGTGGGAATAGATTTTGGCTCGCCGTCCACCTGTTTCCGACCCCTGATGTAGGGAATATGATTGGGTGCCATTGGGAACACAACCCATACCTCTCTCGGTCACTGCAGGGCCTATTTATTCCAAACAGTGATCATTTCTGTGGACAATTATTATCTCACATAATACATACTACTGTATGCACTGTACTCTGATCAATATGTTTAAAATGTATGTACACATTGAATGTTAACTGTTATGGCAAATATGCAATATCCAATAAATAATTTTGAAACCGCTTTTCCTCCTCCTGTCTGACTAGTAGGTTCTAATGCAAATGATTTGGTTCAGATTGTTGTTTTCTGATGTCAATGACGTTCCACTACAATCTGACAGCCCTTTGCCTTCACACATGTCAATGGTCTTATAGGATTCTGCACCACACATCCAGACCAGTTCCTACTGTATACTGTATGTACATGTACAGTCAGTGGTGTAAAGTACTTAAGTAAAAATACTTTGAAGTACTACTTAAGTAGTTTTTTTCTGTGTATCTGTACTTTACATGTACTTCACAACATTCCTAAAGAAAATAATGTACTTTTTACTCCATACCATTTCCTTGACACCTAAAAGTACTTGTTACAATTTGAATGCTTAGCGGGACAGGAAAATGTTACAATACACGCACTTATCAAGACAACATCCCTGGTCATCCCTACTGTCTCTGATTTGGCAGACTCACTAAACACAAATGCTTAGTTTGTAAATTATGTTTGAGTGTGTTTTTAAATTAAAAAAATAAGAAAATGGTGTCATCTGGTTTGCTTAATATAAGGAACTTGAAATGATTTATACTTTTACTTTTGATACCTAAGTATATTTAAAACCAAATACTTTTATACTTTTACTCAAGTAGTATTTTACTGGATGACTTTCCCTTTTACTTGAGTCATTTTCTATTAAGGTATCTTTACTTTTATTCAAGTATGACATTTCGGTACTTTTCCCACCACTGTGTACAGTATATTCATACATTCATACATGCACTTGTTATAAATTAAAAACAATAAACACAGGATACCCATAAACCACTGCTTCTATTGGTGTTTTGTTGCTAGAGCATTCTTTCTTTCTGTTCGTCCATTCAGTGCACATTACTGTGGAAAACAATGACAAGGCCATTTAAAGACTGCTCTCTCCTTTAGGAATGGGTTAACAGCACACACTTTACACACACCTTTGCACTCACTTGTTACATGTGTCATTGGGAAAATAGCTAGTATTGGTAAAGTGTTATATTTCTAAGGCCATAGGTCCAGATTTGAGGCTTGCATCAAATTACATTGGTTGGGCCACCTGAAAAATTCCTTCACTCCATATCTGTGCATGCTTGTCTTCACCAAAGGGTCTCCGGCAAACATCCCCTGTGTATCTTTCTCAGTCTAATCAAGTCATTGGGGCATCATTATTGGGAGGAATATCCATTGAGGTTGTGACAAAAAAGTGAGAAAGATCTCCTCAATGTTGTGGTGGTAGTGTCTTTAAAGCAGACTCCAAACAGTCTCAGGCTATGACCAGTCTACCATGTAACATGGTCCCTCCCTCCCTCAATCCAAGCCTCCATCCATCCCTCAATCTATCCCTCCATCCATTCCTCCCTCCCTCAATCCAAGCCTCCATCCATCCCTCCCTCAATCTATCCCTCCCTCCATCCCTCCCTCAATCTATCCCTCTATCCATCCATCCCTCAATCTATCCCTCCATCCATCCCTCCCTCCCTCAATCCAAGCATCCATCCATCCCTCCCTCCCTCAATATATCCCTCCATCCATCCATCCCTCCCTCAATCTATCCCTCAATCCATCCATCCCTTCCTCAATCTATCCCTCCATCCATCCCTCCCTTCATCTATCCCTCCATCCATCCATCCATCCCTCAATCTATCCCTCCATCCATCCATCCATCCCTCCCTCAATCTATGCCTCTATCCATCCATCCCTCAATCCATCCCTCCTTCCGTCCGTCCATCCCTCCCTCCCTCAATCCATCCCTCCTTCGTCCATCCCTCCTACAATCTATCCCTCCATCCATCCATCCATCCATCCATCCATCCATCCATCCATCCATCCATCCATCCATCCATCCATCCATCTATCCCTCCATCCATGATTCCAAGAGTTATGTTGTCCACACTGTGTCTCAACGCTCAGGGGTGACGTTTCCTCTAGGTACAGATCTAGGATCAGCTTCCCCTCCCCATTCCAAGCCTTAACCACTAGTGGAGGAAATGCAAAACTAACCCAAGACCAGCATCTAGGGGCAACTTCCTCCTAGAACACTAGGCGGAGCCATCCTCCTGTAAACAGGACTCACAACACCTCTGCTTGTACATGTCGATGGAGCAAAGCTTTAACCTCTTCACCACGGCACAGTAGTGGGTGGTGTCTTTACATTCACCTACACAGAGACACAGAGACACAGAGACACAGAGACACAGAGACACAGAGACAACATAGAAACTGTTAAATGCTGAAATTCGACATTTTAGCATAAAATAACATCCATTCTCCCCACAGAAGAAAATGGTTATGTCCCAAATGGCACCCTATTTCCTTTATAGTTCACTACTTTGACCAGGGCTCTTATAGGACTCTGGTAAAAAGTAGTGCACTATATAGGGAATAGAATGCCACTTGGAACGCATACGACATTTCCATTAAAAAGTAGCAGAAAGCAAAGGAGTATGGCTTTACGTCAAATTCGGGCTAAAATTCAACATCAGTGTAAATGTCCATATAGATTTGGGTCTGGACTGTTAAAAAGCAGTTTAACAGTTTAAGAAGAGGGTTTGTGCGATTTTACTTGTGCGAAGTCACCGTTTTTGTAATAGATGTTTTTTAGTCAAACATCTGCCAAGCCACTCCAATGACATATTCCACAGCTTCAGAAGTCAGAGGAAAGGCAGTGAGGGTAATATGGTGACATGGTAAAAACACTACACACTCACTTCCACAGGTGGTGGCGTGGCAGTGCTGCCAGGTGGCTGGGCGTCTGTGCCAGGTGCAGTGCTGGTCTGCCAGGGTTCTGCCACTCCTGCGGTGGGCACAGTCCACCCTGCGAGACTGAAACCCGCTGCCACAGGCTGCCGTGCACGCTCGCCACGGCCCCACGCGCCAGTGCACGTCACACAGCTCCGACGAACAGTTACGCACTGAGACGGGCCTGAGGGAGACAAAGAGAGATAGAGGGAAGGATTTGATTTTATTAGGATCTCCTTTAGCCGGAACCAATGGAGACAGCGAGTCTTACTGGAATCTGACACATAACAAAAAATACATTACAGACAAAAGACTTTACAATTTATATACATACGTGTGTGTGTGTGTTTTTGTTCAGTTCCACATACATGTCAGTACATACACACAACAAGTAGGTCACATGTCAGTACATACACACAACCAGTAGGTCACATGTCAGTACATACACACAACCAGTAGCTCACATGTCAGTACATACACACAACAAGTAGGTCACATGTCAGTACATACAAATAACCAGTAGGTCACATGTCAGTACATACAACCAGTAGGTCACATGTCAGTACATACACACAACCAGTAGGTCACATGTCAGTACATACAACAAGTAGGTTACATGTCAGTACATACACACAACCAGTAGGTCACATGTCAGTACATACACACAACCAGTAGGTCACATGTCAGTACATACACACAACCAGTATGTCACATGTCAGTACATACACACAACCAGTAGGTCACATGTCAGTACATACACACAACCAGTAGGTCACATGTCAGTACATACACACAACCAGTAGGTCACATGTCAGTACATACACACAACCAGTAGGTCACATGTCAGTACATACACACAACCAGTAGGTCACATGTCAGTACATACAACCAGTAGGTCACATGTCAGTACATACACACAACCAGTAGGTCACATGTCAGCACATACACACAACCAGTTGGTCACATGTCAGTACATGCACACAACCAGTAGGTCACATGTCAGTACATACACACAACAAGTAGGTCACATGTCAGTACATACACACAACCAGTAGGTCACATGTCAGTACATACACACAACCAGTAGGTCACATGTCAGTACATACACACAACCAGTAGGTCACATGTCAGTACATACACACAACCAGTAGGTCACATGTCAGTACATACACACAACCAGTAGGTCACATGGGGGAGAGGCATTGTGCTGTGAGGTGTTGCTTTATTAGTTTCTTTAAACCAGGTTTGCTGTTCACTTGTACTATATAAGATGGAAGGGAGTTCCATGCAATCATGGCTCTGTATAATACTGTATGTTTCCTTGAATTCATTCTGGATTTGGGGACTGTGAAAAGATCTCTGGGGACATGTCTGGTGGGGTAAGTGTGTGTGTCAGTGCTGTGTGTAAGTTGACTATCCAAACAATTAGGAATGTCCAACAAATTCCTGTTTCTAATAAAAACAAGAAGCAATGCAGTCAGTTATTCCTCAACTCTTAGCTAAGAGAGACTGTCATGCATATTATTGAAGAGCAAAAAATGACGCTCTGTTCTGGACCAGCTGCAGCTTAACTAGGTCCTTCTTTGCAGCACTTGACCACATGACTGGACAATAATCAAGATAAGACAAAACTAGAGCCTGCAGGACTTGCTTTGTGGAGTGTGGTGTCAAAAATTCTCTTTATCACAGACAAACCTCTCCCCATCTTTACAACCATTAAATCAATATGTTTTGACCATGACAGTTTACAATCTAAGGTAACACAAAGTATTTTAGTCTCCTCAACTTGTTCAACAACCACGCTATTCATGACCAGATTCAGCTAAACGAGACAGGAGGAAATTAGACTGTGTGTGTGTGTTTGTTTGTGTGTGTGTGTGCATGTGTTTGTGTGTGTGTGCATGTGTTTGTGTGTACGTGTGTGTGTGTGTCACAGGAGGCTGCTGAGGGGAGAACGGCTCATAATAATGGCCGGAACGGCACAAATGGAATGGAAACCATGTGTTTGACGTATTTGATCCCATTCCACTGACTCCGCTCCATACACTACCACGAGCCCGTCCTCCCCAATTAAGGTGCCACCAACCTCCTGTGGTTGTCCGTTTACCTTTCTCTGGGGTCACAGTCAGGGTGTGTGGTGCCGTTGACATGTCTACATATCACCGACCTCTTCTGGACTGTGAGGGTGGGACCCAAACATTTCCCAGAGCACTGTGGGCAATGAACATGTTTTCACAATACTAAACAAGGAACGTTTCACAGCCTGACAACTTTATTCAGGACTTCTTTGTAGTAATGTGTTGGTTGGAGTAGATGGAAATTGGCCCTAGACAGTGATCTTGGGTCAGTTTAGCATATCCCCCCACTAAAGGCTAAAGTTGGGGAAGGAGAAGCTGATCCTAGGTCTGCATCTAGAGGAAACTTCATCCCAGAACATCAAGTACACAGTATTCAAACATCAGGCATGTATGTCAAGGATGACAAAGGTAATGTTGTGGCAAATAGTTGTGTGTGTGTGTCTGTGTGTGTGTCTGTGTTTGGTGTGTGTGTGTCTGTGTGTGTGTATCATCTGTGTGTGTGTGTGTGGTGTCTGTGTTGTGTCTGTGTGTGCATGGTGTCTGTATGTGTCTGTGTGTGTCTGTGTGGTCTGAGTGTGCAGGTGTGGGTGCGTCTGTTCGTGTGCATCTGTCCATGAGTGTCTGTTAAGGTGTGTGTCTGTGTGTGTTTGTGCGGATGTGTGTGCGAGTGTGGGGGCAGGTGTGGGTGTCTCTGTGTGTGTGTTTGTGCCTGCATCTGTACCTTTCCCCAGGAGCTGGTAACCCAGGCTGGACAGTTGTCGCAGGTACACTCCTGTCTGTCTGCAGGCCGCGTGTTCCTCCCACAGACAGATGGCGCTAGCATCCTCACCGCTCCCCCCAACTCCACCTGCCCACAGGACACCTGCCGCTGTCTCCAGCCCCGCCCACAGGAAGTGGAACACTTAGACCACACAGATGCTACCCAGCTGGGAGAGAACAATCAATCAAT
Organism: Salvelinus alpinus; assembly: GCF_045679555.1. NCBI lineage: Eukaryota > Metazoa > Chordata > Actinopteri > Salmoniformes > Salmonidae > Salvelinus > Salvelinus alpinus. The sequence continues at coordinate 20,396,700 of NC_092090.1, forward strand.
CAAATAACATTGATTATATGAATCCCTTTTTACATCAGTACTTGTCACAAAGTGCTTTACAGTTACCTGACCTAAACCTCTACAGAGCAAGCAAAGCAGAAGGAAAAGTCAAAACATATTGGCCGGGAAAAACTCCCTAGAAGGAAGAAACCTAGAGAGGAACCAGGTTCAGGGGGAAGGAAGGAATAAAACTACCCATGTAGTGTTAGATCCTGGCTAGCCTCTTTAATGCATAGGGCCATATATCTCAATGATCAGGACTCAATGTTCTGCCCGGGGATTTCAGTGGGTAGGGCAGGCTGGGGTATGTTGAGCCAAAGGGGTAAGTTGAGCTACTCTTGTTTCTAGGAAACTATACACAAAATATATAATTTAACCGAAAATTTAGGAAGAGGTCATCATTTCATGGAGTCTATGAAGGAAGAAACCACATGGAAAAAGTGGTAAACAAGTTAGGTCCAAAAAATAATTTTTATGATGCTTGTATCTAAACTAAAGTAGATCATTTAAAGATTGTTCTATACATCAGTTGGGCTCTGTATAAGCTTCAGTATGAGGTCCTAAACCCAGCATGAAAGTGCATCCTTGGATCTGTGTGGGCTAATATAGTAAAAATGTTTGCCTTGGGGTAAGTTGAGCCAATGGCAAGTTAAGCAAATGTACGTGTTTTCTTCCTAGGTGTAATGCAAAGCATTATCGCTGGGATATGAGGTAACAACAGGGCCTGGCCTGTGTTAAAAGGGTACAGTGTTTGTTAGGTGTTAAGCCTGTGTTAAAAGGGTACAGTGTTTGTTAGGTGTTAAGCCTGTGTTAAAAGGGTACAGTGTTTGTTAGGTGTTAAGCCTGAGTTAAAAGGGTAGAGTGTTTGTTAGGTGTTAAGCCTGAGTTAAAAGGGTATAGTGTTTGTTAGGTTTTAAGCCTGTGTTAAAAGGGTACAGTGTTTGTTAGGTTTTAAGCCTGAGTTAAAAGGGTATAGTGTTTGTTAGGTTTTAAGCCTGTGTTAAAAGGGTACAGTGTTTGTTAGGTTGTTAAGCCTGAGTTAAAAGGGTAGAGTGTTTGTTAGGTCTTAAGCCTGAGTTAAAAGGGTACAGTGTTTGTTAGGTTTTAAGCCTGTGTTAAAAGGGTACAGTGTTTGTTAGGTGTTAAGCCTGTGTTAAAAGATGCTTAAAATGATTAAAAGACAAAAAGCGATTGTGCCTGTGTTGAATTGTGTTTGGGAAATAAAGATCAACATGGTTTTAAAATAGGTAGTAGTGATATTTCATTCAGTACAGAAATATGTAGGCGGCTTAACTTAGTTTTTTTCAATTGCTAAGATGCATTGGTCAACTGAAGTCACATTGTCAAAACTCTTCACACAGTCAGTGAAACAGAAGTGTATGTGGGCCAAACTGTGAATAATTTTTCTTTGTTTTCACACAAAATGCATTCAATGACCACATTCTCTGAAATCCATGAACTCTTTTCTCATTCATACTCCACCACCTGCAAAACTATATATTTGCAGCACTTGTTTTTCAAATCCTAACACACTGTTTCCAAAACTGTTAAAAACACATTCAAAACAGAATGATGGCAAATTGTCTGCAGTAACCAGATTGAAACACAGAAAATCTCATCAGAATATTTAATCATTCCAAACACAGCTGATTGCAATTTAATCTGAAAGCCTACTCAGGTGTGTTGTTTTGAGTCTCGTTACCAAACAGGGTACAGACACAGCTATGCATAATGTAAAGTACTGTACAACTGTGGATGTATTGTATTTCACAGAGTAATGGAGATGGAAGTCAGGCAAACTGCACATACATTCATCTTTGTGGATGAAGCTGGATTCAACCTGTCAAAAACACGCCGTAGGGAAAGAAATGTGATTGGACAGAGAGCAACCGTGGATGTCTCAGGCCAGAGAGGAGCTAACATCACAATGTGTGCAGCACTGTCCAATGATGGTTTGCTGTTACACAAACCACTCATTGGCCCCTACAATACAGAGAGGCTCATTTATTTTCTGGATGACCTGCATAATCGACTCGTGCCAGTGGAGGAGAGAGGGGCAAGAAACTCCCCTACCTTCGTTGTTGTGTGGGATAATGTGGCATTGCACCACTCTGCTGCAGTCACAGACTGGTTTGCTGCACATCCCAGGATGTCAGTACTATTTCTGCCTCCATACTCCCCCTTCCTAAAGCCCATAGAGGAGTTTTTCTCTGTGTAGAGGTGGAAGGTTTATGACCACCATCCACATGACCAGATGTCCTTACTGGATACCATGAATGTGGGGTGTGGAGACACTTCTCCTGAAGACTGCCAGGGTGTGGAGACACTTCTCCTGAAGACTGCCAGGGTGTGGAGACACTTCTCCTGAAGACTGCCAGGGTGTGGAGACACTTCTCCTGAAGACTGCCAGGGTGTGGAGACACTTCTCCTGAAGACTGCCAGGGTGTGGAGACACTTCTCCTGAAGACTGCCAGGGTGTGGAGACACTTCTCCTGAAGACTGCCAGGGTGTGGAGACACTTCTCCTGAAGACTGCCAGGGTGTGGAGACACTTCTCCTGAAGACTGCCAGGGTGTGGAGACACTTCTCCTGAAGACTGCCAGGGTGTGGAGACACTTCTCCTGAAGACTGCCAGGGTGTGGAGACACTTCTCCTGAAGACTGCCAGGGTGTGGAGACACTTCTCCTGAAGACTGCCAGGGTGTGGAGACACTTCTCCTGAAGACTGCCAGGGTGTGGAGACCCTTCTCCTGAAGACTGCCAGGGTGTGGAGACACTTCTCCTGAAGACTGCCAGGGTGTGGAGACACTTCTCCTGAAGACTGCCAGGGTGTGGAGACACTTCTCCTGAAGACTGCCAGGGTGTGGAGACACTTCTCCTGAAGACTGCCAGGGTGTGGAGACACTTCTCCTGAAGACTGCCAGGGTGTGGAGACACTTCTCCTGAAGACTGCCAGGGTGTGGAGACCCTTCTCCTGAAGACTGCCAGGGTGTGGAGACCCTTCTCCTGAAGACTGCCAGGGTGTGGAGACACTTCTCCTGAAGACTGCCAGGGTTGGATTAGACATTCCAGAAGATACTTTCCAAGATGCATCGCCAGAGAAGACATGAGATGTGATGTTGATGAGAACTTGTGGCCAAATGCAGGAGAGGGGTAGAACTAGAACCCTCACAGTACTGTACAGTATGAGTGATTATACTATACATGTTGATGAGAACTAGAACCCTCACAGTACTGTACAGTATTAGTGATTATACTATACATGTTGATGAACTAGAACCCTCACAGTACAGTATGAGTGATTATACTATACATGTTGATGAGAACTAGAACCCTCACAGTACTGTACAGTATGAGTGATTATACTACACATGTTGATGAGAACTAGAACCATCACAGTACTGTACAGTATGAGTGATTATACTACATGTTGATGAGAACTAGAACCCTCACAGTACTGTACAGTATGAGTGATTGTACTACATGTTGATGAGAACTAGAACCCTCACAGTACTGTACAGTATGAGTGATTATACTATACATGTTGATGAGAACTAGAACCCTCACAGTACTGTACAGTATGAGTGATTATACTATACATGTTGATGAACTACAACCCTCACAGTACTGTACAGTATGAGTGATTATACTACATGTTGATGAGAACTAGAACCCTCACAGTACTGTACAGTATGAGTGATTATACTATACATGTTGATGAGAACTAGAACCCTCACAGTACTGTACAGTGAGTGATTATACTATACATGTTAATGAGAACTAGAACCCTCACAGTACTGTACAGTATGAGTGATTATACTATACATGTTGATGAGAACTAGAACCCTCACAGTACTGTACAGTATGAGTGTTATACTATACATGTTGATGAGAACTAGAACCCTCACAGTACTGTACAGTATGAGTGATTATACTATACATGTTGATGAGAACTAGAACCCTCACAGTACTCTACAGTATTAGTGATTATACTATACATGTTGATGAGAACTAGAACCCTCACAGTACTCTACAGTATTAGTGATTATACTATACATGTTGATGAGAACTAGAACCCTCACAGCACTGTACAGTATGAGTGATTATACTATACATGTTGATGAGAACTAGAACCCTCACAGTACTGTACAGTATGAGTGATTATACTATACATGTTGATGAGAACTAGAACCCTCACAGTACTGTACAGTATGAGTGATTATACTATACATGTTGATGAGAACTAGAACCCTCACAGTACTGTACAGTATGAGTGATTATACTATACATGTTGATGAGAACTAGAACCCTCACAGTACTGTACAGTATGAGTGATTATACTATACATGTTGATGAGAACTAGAACCCTCACAGTACTGTACAGTATGAGTGATTATACTATACATGTTGATGAGAACTAGAACCCTCACAGTACTGTACAGTATGAGTGATTATACTATACATGTTGATGAGAACTAGAACCCTCACAGTACTGTACAGTATGAGTGATTATACTATACATGTTGATGAGAACTAGAACCCTCACAGTACTGTACAGTATGAGTGATTATACTATACATGTTGATGAGAACTAGAACCCTCACAGTACTGTACAGTATGAGTGATTATACTATACATGTTGATGAGAACTAGAACCCTCACAGTACTGTACAGTATGAGTGATTATACTATACATGTTGATGAGAACTAGAACCCTCACAGTACTGTACAGTATGAGTGATTATACTATACATGTTGATGAGAACTAGAACCCTCACAGTACTGTACAGTATGAGTGATTATACTATACATGTTGATGAGAACTAGAACCCTCACAGTACTGTACAGTATGAGTGATTATACTATACATGTTGATGAGAACTAGAACCCTCACAGTACTGTACAGTATGAGTGATTATACTATACATGTTGATGAGAACTAGAACCCTCACAGTACTGTACAGTATGAGTGATTATACTATACATGTTGATGAGAACTAGAACCCTCACAGTACTGTACAGTATGAGTGATTATACTATACATGTTGATGAGAACTAGAACCCTCACAGTACTGTACAGTATGAGTGATTATACTATACATGTTGATGAGAACTAGAACCCTCACAGTACTGTACAGTATGAGTGATTATACTATACATGTTGATGAGAACTAGAACCCTCACAGTACTGTACAGTATGAGTGATTATACTATACATGTTGATGAGAACTAGAACCCTCACAGTACTGTACAGTATGAGTGATTATACTATACATGTTGATGAGAACTAGAACCCTCACAGTACTGTACAGTATGAGTGATTATACTATACATGTTGATGAGAACTAGAACCCTCACAGTACTGTACAGTATGAGTGATTATACTATACATGTTGATGAGAACTAGAACCCTCACAGTACTGTACAGTATGAGTGATTATACTATACATGTTGATGAGAACTAGAACCCTCACAGTACTGTACAGTATGAGTGATTATACTATACATGTTGATGAGAACTAGAACCCTCACAGTACTGTACAGTATGAGTGATTATACTATACATGTTGATGAGAACTAGAACCCTCACAGTACTGTACAGTATGAGTGATTATACTATACATGTTGATGATGTTTTTTTGTTGTAATTATTATTGCAGCCCTGGAATTTCAGGAATTCGTTTTTTGTTTAAACTTTTTATTTTTCACAAGTAAATTACTATATGCAAATACATAGAAAAAAATAAAGGCTATTGATGTCACGTTCCTGACCTATTTCTGTTAGTTTTTGTGTGTTAGTTGGTCAGGACGTGAGATTGGGTGGGCATTCTATGTTTTCTGTTTCTGTGTTGGTTTTGGGTTACCTGGTATGGCTCTTAATTAGAGGCAGGTGTTTGGCGTTCCTCTAATTAAGAGTCATATTTAGGTAGGCGTTGTCACAGTGTTCGTTGTGGGTGATTGTCTCCTGTGTCGTGTCGATGTATGTACCATACGGGACTGTTTGGCTGTTCGTTTTCGTTTCGATGTCGTCTGTTTCCTGTCCGTGAGTTTACGTGTAGTTATGTAAGTTTATGTTCAGGTTTCGTCAACGTCGTTTTGTTATTTTGTAGTTTGAAAGTGTTTTGTTTCGTTTCGTGTTGCCATCGTCGTATTTATAATAAAGATGGCTTATTTCCCTGAAGCTGCATTTTGGTCTGATGATCCTTCTCTCCTCACCTCGTCCGAGGATGAGGAGAGCGACAGCCGTTACAGAATCACCCACCAACACGCTAAGACCAAGCGGCAAGGGAAAACGAAACGGAGTAAGGGACAGGAGAGAAAGGAGCAATGGACATGGGACGATGTTTTGGATGGAAAGGGTTGCTACACTTGGGAGGAGATCCTGGCTGGGAGGGATCGCCTCCCATGGGAACAGGTGGAGGCATTGAGGAGAGCAGAGGCTACCTGGGAGAGGAACCGGAGCTATGAGGGAACGCGTCTGGCACGGAAGCCAAAAAAGCCCGTGAGTAATTCCCAAAAATGTCTTGGGGGGGGGCTAGGAGATAGTGGGCCAAGGGCAGGTAGGAGACCTGCGCCCACTTCCCAGGCTTACCGTGGAGAGCGGGAGTACGGGCAGGCGCCGTGTTACGCAGTAGAGCGCACGGTGTCTCCTGTACGAGTGCATAGCCCAGTGCGGGTTATTCCACCTCCCCGCACTGGTAGGGCTAGATTGAGTATTGAGCCAGGTGTCATGAGGCCGGCTCAACGCGTCTGGTCTCCAGTGCGTCTCCTCGGGCCGGCATACATGGCACCTGCCTTACGCATGGTTTCCCCGGTTCGCCTACATAGCCCGGTGCGGGTTATTCCACCTCCCCGCACTGGTCGGGCAACCGGGAGTATTCAACCAGGTAAGGTTGGGCAAGCTCAATGCTCAAGAGTGCCAGTACGCCTCCACGGTCCGGTATTTCCAGCACCACCTCCCCGCCCCAGCCTAGTACCTACAGTGTCTACACTACGCACTAGGCTACCAGTGCGTATCCTGAGCCCTGTTCCTCCTCCACGCACTCTCCCTGTAGTGCGTGTATCTAGCCCGGTGCCTCCAGTTCCGGCCCCACGCACTAAGCTACCAGTGCGTCTCCAGAGCCCTGTACACACTGTTTCTTCTCCCCCTACTAATCCTGATGTGCTTGCCCTCAGCCCGGTGTCACCAGTGCCGGTACCTCGCACCAGGTATAGAGTGGGCTTTGAGAGTCCAGTGTGCCCTGTCCCTGCTCCCCGCACTAGTAGGAAGGTGCTTATCATTAGCACGGTGCCTCCAGTTCCGGCACCACGCACCAGGTCTACAGTGCGCCGTATCCGGCCAGAGCCATCCGTCTCACCAGCGCCATCTGAGCCATCCGTCTCCCCAGCGCCATCTGAGCCATCCGTCTCCCCAGCGCCATCTGAGCCATCCGTCTCCCCAGCGCCATCTGAGCCATCCGTCTCCCCAGCGCCATCTGAGCCATCCGTCTCCCCAGCGCCATCTGAGCCATCCGTCTCCCCAGCGCCATCTGAGCCATCCGTCTGCCAGGAGCCTGCAAAGCCGCCCGTCTGCCATGAGCCTGCAAAGCCGCCCGTCTGCCATGAGCCTACAGAGCCATCCGCCAGACAGGAGCCGCTAGAGCCGTCAGCCAGACAGGAGCCGCTAGAGCCGCCCGCCAGACAGGATCTGCCAGAGCCGCCAACTAGACAGGATCTGCCAGAGCCGCCAACTAGACAGGATCTGCCAGAGCCGCCAACCAGACAGGATCTGCCAGAGCCGCCAACCAGACAGGATCTGCCAGAGCCGCCAACCAGACAGGATCTGCCAGAGCCGCCAACCAGACAGGATCTGCCAGAGCCGCCAACCAGACAGGATCTGCCAGAGCCGCCAACCAGACAGGATCTGCCAGAGCCGCCAACCAGACAGGATCTGCCAGAGCCGCCAACCAGACAGGATCTGCCAGAGCCGTCAGAGAGCCATGAGCAGCCAGAGCCGTCAGAGAGCCATGAGCAGCCAGAGCCGTCAGAGAGCCATGAGCAGCCAGAGCCGTCAGAGAGCCATGAGCAGCTAGAGCCGTTAGAGAGCCATGAGCAGCCAGAGCCGTCAGAGAGCCATGAGCGTCGAGAGCCGTCAGCCTGCCATGAGCGTCGAGAGCCGTCAGCCTGCCATGAGCGTCGAGAGCCGTCAGCCTGCCATGAGCGTCGAGAGCCGTCAGCCTGCCATGAGCGTCGAGAGCCGTCAGCCTGCCATGAGCGTCGAGAGCCGTCAGCCTGCCATGAGCGTCGAGAGCCGTCAGCCTGCCATGAGCGTCGAGAGCCGTCAGCCTGCCATGAGCGTCGAGAGCCGTCAGCCAGCCATGAGCATCGAGAGTCGTCAGTCAGCCATGAGCTGCCCTTCAGCCTGAAAAGGCTAGATACCCAGAACTGCCCATCAGTCCAGAGCTGTCTCTCTGTCCGGAGCTGCCTTTCAGTCCGGAGTTGCCCCTCTATCCTGATCTCCCTCTCTATCTTTATCTACCTCTATAGTCTTATCTATCCCTCTGTCTTGGTTTATCTCTCTGTCCCGGTATTGTCATTATTAGATTTGTTATTAGGAGGATTTTGTGGGGGAAGTAAGAGGGTGGACATTCTTGAAGGGAGGGGGCTAGGATGGATTATGGTGGGGTGGGAACCGCGCCCGGAGCCTGAGCCACCACCGTGGTTAGATGCCCACCCAGACCCTCCCCTAGACTTTGTGCTGGTGCGTCCGGAGTTCGCACCTTGTGGGGGGGGTACTGTCACGTTCCTGACCTATTTCTGTTAGTTTTTGTGTGTTAGTTGGTCAGGACGTGAGATTGGGTGGGCATTCTATGTTTTCTGTTTCTGTGTTGGTTTTGGGTTACCTGGTATGGCTCTTAATTAGAGGCAGGTGTTTGGCGTTCCTCTAATTAAGAGTCATATTTAGGTAGGCGTTGTCACAGTGTTCGTTGTGGGTGATTGTCTCCTGTGTCGTGTCGATGTATGTACCATACGGGACTGTTTGGCTGTTCGTTTTCGTTTCGATGTCGTCTGTTTCCTGTCCGTGAGTTTACGTGTAGTTATGTAAGTTTATGTTCAGGTTTCGTCAACGTCGTTTTGTTATTTTGTAGTTTGAAAGTGTTTTGTTTCGTTTCGTGTTGCCATCGTCGTATTTATAATAAAGATGGCTTATTTCCCTGAAGCTGCATTTTGGTCTGATGATCCTTCTCTCCTCACCTCGTCCGAGGATGAGGAGAGCGACAGCCGTTACAATTGAAGCAAATTGCTGCATTTCTGTTTCATTCTTTAGTACATTCTATACTTTAGTACAGTCAATAAAGTGAAAATGTGTTATTCTATAATGAAATACTGATTTATGTGAAAATTCATTCAAACTTCAAAGAGAAAAGTTAATCGTTTGTAATGCTCCCTGTTGTTAGTGTTTTGTAGGTCAGTGTGTTATGAGTGACAACGTATGCTTTCTGAGTGAGAACTGTTGCCAGTGTTATGGTCGAACTAGCTTATTTTGAGACACGTATGAAGTGTTTTGGTGGTTTGAGTGAGTTTTGGAGGTGAGATGAACTGTTTGGCCAAGATGCATGTTGGTAATACAGACTGTGTGAAGAGTTTTGAAAAAGTGGCTTCAGTATTGACCGATGCTTGTTAGCAATTGAAAAAAAACTGTAATATTCTGCAATATATTTAGATATCTTTGTTAGAAAGAATACTATATTTCCCTTGACAGGGTGATGCTGAATGTAAAAAATGTCTCAACTTATCCCACTCCCCCCTATTGACTGCTACAGTACAAGGAAAAACAATGAAACCTCAACACTTGGACCTGAACGTGATTCATGTATATTGGTCTTGGACAGTTGCTGACATAAAGCAGTAGAAGAAGGAGACTAAATAAGGAGCTATAGCCTACATCCCAAATGGACCCCTATTCCCTATAATGTATATAGTGCACTACCTTAGACCAGGGCCCATAAGGATGCCCATAGGGATCTGTTTTAAAAGAAGTGCACTATAAAAGGACATTTAGGACACAGCTATAGTAGACAAGACTCTTCATGACAGTGGCTCATGAAGCTGAATGACCTATTTCCCTGTAGATTTTTCCTCAGGGGTCAGTGAAACCAATGCATCTGTTTTACCTAGAAAAGCAGATGTATTTGGTGTGTGTGTGTGTGCTTGCGTGTTGTATGTGTCTCAGAGAGTGTGTGTGGTTTGTGTGTGTGTCTGAGAGAGTGTGTGTGTGCGTGCTTGCGTGTGTGTCAGAGAGTGTGTGTGTGTGTGTGTGTGTGTATGTGTGTGTGTGTGTGTGTGTGTACCTGGGGGGGCAGTCATGCAGGTTGCAGGCCAGCTGTGAGGAGACAGGTCTGTCTAGGTGGTGACACATGGAGGGTGTGACCTCACGTCCTTCTGGCGTGACACAGCGGACCCTCCGCGTCCTCGTTCCCCGGTCCCCACACGAGGCGCTGCACGCCGTCCAGTCCCCAAGACGCCACGCAAACTCTGGAGACACACGCACACACACGTTATTGAGCCGAAACAAACCCCACAGCACGCACGCTCACGCACACACATACACAATATGTTATAAACACCACAGCAGTACTAGCCAGAAACACATTACACAGCACTACAGAACACACACCCACACCCACTGACCCACCCACCACCACACCCACCGACCCACCCACTGACCCACCCACCCACCACCACACCCACTGACCCACCCACCCACCACCACACCCACTGACCCACCCACCACCACCACACCCACCACCACACCCACTGACCCACCCACCACCCCACCCACCACCACACCCACTGACCCACCCACCGCCACACCCACCACCACACCCACTGACCCACCCACTAGTACATCCACTGACCCACCCACTAGTACATCCACTGACCCACTCACCACCACACCCACTGACCCACCCACTAGTACATCCACTGACCCACTCACCACCACACCCACTGACCCACCCACTAGTACATCCACTGACCCACCCACCACCACACTCACCACCACACTCACTGACCCATCGACACCAAGTAAAGCAAACCAAATCCTCATTACCCAGTTTGACTTCATACCACATCATAGCAGTAAAACAAACTATGGTTTGGCCAACACTGGGCCTATCATTTTCATTCAATAATATCACATTACTGTCATTCAAATACTTCCCATTACGACGAATAAAAGGTTGAGGCACAGCTAGCTACAGTACACTGCAGGCCTGTCCCAAATGGCACCCTATTCCCTACATAGTGCACTACTTTTGGCCAGAGCACTATGGATACATAGTGCAAAAGTGGTGCACTATGTAGGGAATATTGTGTCATTTGGAACACAATCTCAGCCTCTCTGTGGATACAGCTGTTAGCTATCACCAGACCCCAATTAACATGGGAATTTGTACCACTCACAGTCATCAGAACATATCTTTCCTCTGAAGAATTTTTATAATTCAGACATGAGGGAAGTGGAGGAGTATGGAGAGAGAGAGGGAGAGGGAGACAGAGGGAGAGAGAGAGAGAGAGAGAGAGAAAGAAAGAATCCGGCAGGTCAATACAAGCAATGTCTCAGGCATGGTAGTGAACTTAAGCCCTAAACCCTGTATCGTTTTAAGCTGTGCCAAAACCTCTTGGACCCCATGTTGTTTCTAGTTAAAGTTCCCTTCTGTCCTTTCTGTGTCCTGAACCGGAGCGTTAGTGGGCTCTGGAAGAGCTTAGGCAGAGGGCTGGGACAATTATCAGTAGACTCAAAATATGCAGCAGCCCCAGGTTACGTCCCAAATGGCACCCTTTTCCATAGTGCACTACTACCTGTAGGCCCTGGTCAAAAGTAGTGCACTATGTAGGAAATAGGGTGCCATTTGGGACAAAGCCTGAAAGTGAGGTTGGACCTGACAGCACAATAGCCATCATGTGTGTGTTTGATCCAGTTAAGAACAGGACATAAGGGGAGGGAGAAGGGAGACTTAATGGAGCTCTACAAAGGGAATGGGTTGATTTGTACAATAAGAGCATTAGAAGCCGGGGAATACACACACCAGCTAAGACACGCGTCAGTTCAGTGTAACATCGGACTGCACACATACCTGGAATTACAATGAAGTACATGGAACGTTATGAGAACTTTGTGGAGTGGGTCTCATTAAATGTTATAAATTATGGCCAGCAGAAAGTTGTGCGTAAACCGTACGCACACACACATAAACACACACCTTCAGCACGGACATGGATCCAAGCGGACAGCAGCTGTGTGTTGTTGTGGATGGGGGTCTGGCACCGGTAGTGTCCGGAGAACCTTCCCTGCACCGTGTTCACCTCCAGAACACGACCTCCCATCAGTATACGGTACTGAAGACCCAGACCCAGACCCTGATCCTGCCCAGGACCCAGCCTCTTTCCTGGGGCAAGGTCTGGTCCGGTCCAGGTGGACTCCTTCAAAGTGTGGTTCTGGTAGTCCCAACGGACAGGCCCTCTGTGGTCTGGAACCACTGGGCATCCTGGAAGGAGAGAGGGAGGCCATTGGTCATTATGATAATGCTTGAGGCAGTGCGTGTGTGTGTGTGTGTGTGTGTGTGTGTGTGTGTGTGCATTCATTCAAACTTGTGTAAGTATGTGTGCAGTACCTATGCGTAGGATGTCTCCAGGTCTGATGGTCACAGTGGTTCCCATGCGTGAAGCCATGAGGACTCTCCTCCTGCTCAGCTCCTTGAACTGCTGGGACATTGTAGAACCTCTGCCTGGAGCTGGGTCTGGAGCTGTGTCTGGAGCTGGACCTGTCAATCAATCCATCAATCAATTAATAAATCCATCCGTCAATCAATCATTCACTGGGGCAAGAAAAGTGAAACCACAGTCAAATCTAAACAAAATGGCAGAATGTTTCTGTCCTCCTCCCCTACCATGTTCTAACTAGGGCCTTCATTAATCCCTCGTCTCATTTCTGTATTAGTCCTGGTAACATTCAACATATCATCATGGTGTATGGAGGTGTACAGTAGGTTATCATTGTTGTATGGAGGTTTACAGTAGGTTATCATCATGCTGTAAGGAGGTTTACAGTAAGATAGCATCACATTGTATGGAGGTTTACAGTAGGTTGTCATCATGTTGTGTGGAGGTTTACAGTAAGATAACATCACATTGTATGGAGGTTTACAGTAGGTTGTCATCATGTTGTTTGGAGGTTTACAGTGAGATAACATCACATTGTATGGAGGTTTACAGTATGTTATCATCACGTTGTATGGAGGTTTATAGTAAGATAACATCACATTGTATGTATTTTTTTTTTTTTTACCGTTATTTTACCAGGTAAGTTGACTGAGAACACGTTCTCATTTGCAGCAACGACCTGGGGAATAGTTACAGGGGAGAGGAGGGGGATGAATGAGCCAATTGTAAACTGGGGATTATATTAGGTGACCGTGATGGTTGAGGGCCAGATTGGGAATTTAGCCAGGACACCGGGGTTAACACCCCTACTCTTACGATAAGTGCCATGGGATCTTTAATGACCTCAGAGAGTCAGGACACCCGTTTAACGTCCCATCCGAAAGACGGCACCCTACACAGAGCAGTGTCCCCAATCACTGCCCTGGGGCATTGGGATCTTTGTTTAGACCAGAGGAAAGAGTGCCTCCTACTGGCCCTCCAACACCACTTCCAGCAGCACCTGGTCTCCCATCCAGGGACTGACCAGGACCAACCCTGCTTAGCTTCAGAAGCAAGCCAGCAGTGGTATGCAGGGTGGTATGCTGCTGCTGTATGTTTACAGGAGGCTGTCATCATGTTGTTTGGAGGTTTACAGTAGGTTATCATGTTGTGTGGAGGTTTACAGTAGGTTATCATCACATTGTATGGAGGTTTACAGTAGGTTATCATCACGTTGTGTGGAGGTTTACAGTAGGTTATCATCATGTTGTATGGAGGTTTACAGTAGGTTATCATCACATTGTATGGAGGTTTACAGTAGGTTATCATCATGTTGTGTGGAGGTTTACAGTAGGTTCGGATATGTTCCAGAGTAACAGACATCATGTAAGAGGAGAAATGTAGACCCTGGTCGGTACAGAATACAGAGCATGTTTAGTGAATGTCTGAGTGTTAGACAAATATTGCAGGGTAATCGTTCTTGGACCACCCTGGTTTGGTCAGGGTAGCATGTGTGTGTGTATGTGTGTGTGTGAGTGTGTGTGTGCGTGCCACAATGAGGTGTGATTAACATTAACATTTGAGAGGAGATGGATTTTACCACCCTGATAGCTAGCACAGCCCTATACCTCAGCTGTGTGTGCGTGCGTGTGGGCTGCCACAGCACTTGTGTGTAAATCTGTGTATACACTACGCACACTCGTGTGTGTGTGTGTATGTGCGCTTGTGTGTGTGTGAACCCACCGGTGACATGGAGAACAGTGGAAGCAGTGGATTTTCCTATGGGGTTGGCAACCACGCAGGAGTAGGTGCCTTGGCTCTGGAGAGTGACGTTTTGGAGCCACAGAGAACCAGAGGGCAGGGGTACTGCCACGCTGACATCTAACACACCCTCCTTCCTCTGCCAAGTTACTGTAGGCTGAGGCACACCTGGTATATATAATATATATATATAGAGAGAGAGAGAGAGAGAGAGAGAGAGAGAGAGAGAGAGAGAGAGAGAGAGAGAGAGAGAGAGAGAGAGAGAGAGAGAGAGAGAGAGAGAGAGAGAGAGAGAGAGAGAGAGAGAGAACTAGTGTAAGAGACACAAGACTGAGGATAACTGATTCAGACAGCCCACAAATCACAGAATACTTAACTCTAAACAAATACAAAAACACACATAGAATGTCCAACATAGATGAACGCCCTGATGACAGAGAGACTGATTAGACTACTTGAGACTGGTTATTACAAATCACTGGGACAAATCAGAGCACTGGATGCCAATCCTTACGTCTTGACCACTCCCTTCAGACACACACATACCGTACCGTCCCAAATGGCACCCTATTCCTTATGCAGTGCGCTATTTCCGTATGGGCCCTGGTCAAAATGAGTGCACTATATAGAGAATCGGTTACTGTTTGGGACGCAGCCCTGAACAGCATGTGCCTATTGGCTTGTATTTGGCTACAGTTATTCAAACATATTGCTATTGGGTCTGAGCAGCCACAGCCAGACTGTTACTAGACAAGCTCATTCTGTTTTGTCTCACATAGTCAATCTATGAATCAGGGATGGGGGTCAATTCCATTTCAATGGCGAAGGTGCATAAAGATGGAGGAATTCAGATAGGAAGTCATTGTTTTTAGCACTACCCAGAGAGTTCTTAAACTACGGCACGCGACATGGTCCAATGTGCCAGTAAATCAGCACAATCTACTTGTTTTGTTTTTTCTAACTGCCGCCATCTTTGGAGCTCGAACTCGGATCATGTATACTGTGCCAATGCCAATACAAAACATGTGCAATGGAAAGCATTGAACAATACGGCGAACTTAGCAAATTAGGCATTTGTGGTAAGTACATGGAGGCCGCCATCTTCATGCTTTAGGAATATGGGCTTCCTATAGCATAAAGATGGGCTCATTGTAATAGCTGGAATGGAATTTCCATATATTTGATGTGTTTGATACCGTTCCATTTATTCCATTCAAGCCATTACTATGAGCCCGTCCTCCTATAGCTCCTCCCACCAGCCTCCACTGAGCAGTACCCCATATCTGCTCCTGTGACCTCTTCTGGTTCATGTGTTGAGAATGGTCTCTACCACAGGAGGGTGCTGTTGTATCACCTCCATTCAACTAACTAACCAATACCACTTACCAACTGTCATTTATGTGATAATGCCTGAGAAGCCGGTGTTTGCAGGATATATTGGCAGGATATATTTCTAGTCTAAAAGAAAGGGCAGATATTGTCTACACGCTTTTTTACAGTAGAGATAGAGTTTATAAATTGCCTGGCTGGGCTGATAAGACAGTGGACTGTGCAGTGAGTTTGAACAGTAAATAGACATTTCAACGTCATAGCCTTAGCCGGTGGTAATTTGTGGAATAGACACTTGCTGGAATGCTGTTTTAACCAATCAGCATCCAGGATTAGACCCACGTGTTGTATAATTATCAGCATACATAAACATATAATGTGGAAATTGAGCAAGTTGAGATGACAAAACTGCTTGGAGTTACCCTAGATTGTAAACTGTCATGGTCAAAACATATTGATGCAGTAGTAGCTAAGATGGGGAGAAGTCTGTCCATAATAAAGCGCTGCTCTGCCTTCTTAACAACACTATCAACAAGGCAGGTCCTACAGGCCCTAGTTTTGTCGCACCTTGACTACTGTTCAGTCATGTGGTCAGGTGCCACAAAAAATAACTTAGGAAAATTGCAATTGGTTCAGAACAGGGCAGCACGGCTGGCCCTTGGATGTACACAGAGAGCTAATGTTAATAATATGCATGTTAATCTCTCCTGGCTGAAAGTGGAGGAGAGATTGACTTCATCACTACTTTTATTTATTTCTTTTGAATGCACCGAGCTGTCTGTTTGAAATACTGGCACACAGCTCAGACACCCATGCATACCCCACAAGACATGCCACAAGAGGTCTCTTCACAGTCCCCAAGTCCAGAACAGACTATGGGAGGCACACAGTACTACATAGAGCCATGACTACATGGAACTCTATTCCACATCAAGTAACTGACGCAAGCAGTAAAATTTGATTTTAAAAAACAGATTAAAAAACACCTTATGGAACAGCGGGGGCTGTGAAGCAACACAAACATTGGCACAGACACACACACACACACACACACACACACACACACACACACACACACACACACACACACACACACACACACACACACACAGACACACACAGACACACACACACACAATAACATACACACTATACATACACATGGATTTAGAACTGTAGATATGTGGTAGTGGTGGAGTAGGGGCCTGAGGGCACACAGTGTGTTGTGAAATCTGTGAATGTATTGTAATGTTTTTAAAATTGTATAAACTGCCTTAATTTTGCTGGACCCCAGGAAGAGTAGGTGCTGCTTTGGCAGCTAATGGGGATCCATAATCAATACAAATACAAATATGTGTTTTTTCTTATGAGAAATGCATGTACACAAAACTCACTGGAGATGAATCCAATATTGAATATACTGACAAGGTAAAATGGTGTGTGTGAAGGTCCAGTGATTGTTTCTCAGGATCTCTCTGACCTCTCTGATACAGATTAAATTACCTTCTGCAATCAGGATGGTATATAAGATCTAATAGCTTGGATCCTACAGGTGTGCGTGTGTGTGTGTGTGTGTGCAGTGTGTGTGTGTGTGTGTGTGTGTGTGTGTGTGTGTGTGTGCAGTGTGTGTGTGTGTGCATTGTGTGTGTGTGTGCATTGTGTGTGTGCATTGTGTGTGTGTGTACATTGTGTGTGTGCATTGTGTGTGTGCATTGTGTGTGTGTGTGTGTGCATTGTGTGTGTGTGTGTGTGCATTGTGTGTGTGTGTGTGTGCATTGTGTGTGTGTGTGCATTGTGTGTGTGTGCATTGTGTGTGTGTGTGTGTGTGCAGTGTGTGTGTGTGTGTGCATTGTGTGTGTGTGTGCATTGTGTGTGTGTGTGCGTGCGTGCGTGCGTGCGTGTGTGTGTGTGTGTGTGTGTGTGTGTGTGTGTGTGTGTGTGTGTGTGTGTGTGTGTGTGTGTGTGTGTGTGTGTGTGTGTGTGTGTGTGCATTGTGTGTGTGTGTGTGTGTCTTGGAGGGAAGCCGACTGCTGCCAGACATCTCTCCACAACCCTAAGTAACAAATAAAAGACAGTATCTCTTTACATTGCCTTTAAATACCTTTCTCTCTCTCTTTCTCTCTCCCCTCGTCTCCCTCTTTCTCTCTCCACTTCTCCCTTCTCCTTTCTACTCTCACTAAGATGAAAGGACGTGTTATTTAAGTCTCATTTGTTTTGGCCTTACACCTTTACATAAACACACACACACACAAATACACACACAGCTGCTTTAATCACCAGTGATTGAATGGGATGAGAGAGAGGGTGCTAGGGTGTGCAAGGTGTGTGTGTGTGCGTGCGTGCGTGCGTGCGTGCGTGCGTGCGTGCGTGCGTTTCTGTAAAGGTGTAAGGCCAAAACAAATTAGACTTAAATAACATGTCCTTTCATCTCAGGCGGTTCTCACTAAGGTGATGATGAGGCTGGAGGCGCATTCCAAATGGGTCCCTATTCTCTATATAGTGCACTACCCTATAGGCCCTGGTTAAAAGTAGGGTGCTATAAAGGGAATAGGGTGGCATTTAGGAGGCAACCTGGGAAGATTCAACCCAATAACTATGGTGTGGTTGGTCAAGGTTATTGGCTGTCTCCAATAACACCCCGGCCTATCCCCCAATGTCCCATAGTGCACCACAGCCCTATGTGGGTGTCAGATAGGGCTGTGGTCAAATTGAGTGCCCTATATGGATTCAGAAGTAGTGCACTACATGGGGAATAGGGGGTCAGATAGGGCTCTGGTCTAATACCACTTCAGATCATAAATGACAAACCTCTCTAGCTAAAAATGCTAAAAGGGATCATTTTCAACAACATATTGCACTATGTTGTGATATTGCATGATGCCGTAGCCAACTGCCAAGCCTCGTCACAATCATGACTTCTCAATCAAAGCTCTGCTCTCATTTTATACACATCATTACAGCTGTAACTGAACCAGGAAGTTTAAATCCATGTGTCGACCGCTAGAGCCCTGACTGGCATGGTGGCTTTCCACACCATTCACTTTTCAGCTAACTGTGTCTTTCTGCGTGTCTACACCGTAGCTTTGATCTGCCACATAACCATATGGATATATAAAACCCATGTTAGCGTATTAGATCGCAGTAGGACTAGGCTGACATTAATTTGTGTTAACCACAGTATATTACTGCCAAAGAGCAGCCAAAACTACAACTGACAAAGACCAGTGTGGTCAAAATATCCTACTATTTTCACTATACATATGCTGCATTGATACTATTGTATAGATATGCTGTATAGATACAAGTTATTGTTTGAAATACAATTTCAACACAAGGTATGTCCACTTCATAGCTTGATCATGTCTGCCTGAATGTGCTACCTTACACCAGATATCTATTATTGCTTGAAATTCAATTTAAACACATGGCAGATCATTTTGGAGCTTGACAATGTGAACCACAAAATGGAGGGACTGTCTGTTCCTATGAGATCCACATAATTATAATCACTATGGCATGATCCATTCTACAAAAGGTGATATCTAGAACCTAAAAGGGTTCTTTGGCTGTCCCCATAGGAGAACCCTTTGAAGAACCATTTTGGTTCCATGTAGTGCATCTCAATCAATCAAATGCATGTATAAAGCCCTTTTAACATCAGTCAATGTCACTGTGCAGAAACCCAGCCTAAAACTCCAAACAGCAAGCAATGCAGATGTAGAAGCACGGTAGCTAGGAAAAACTCCCTAGATAGGCAGGAACCCTAATCCCATAGGAGAACCCTTTGAAGAACCCTTTTTGATTTCAGGCAGAACCCTTTGATTTCCATGTAGAACATTTTATACAGAGGGTCTACAAAAGAGACCCAAAAGAGTTCTACCTGGAATCGAAAAGGGTTCTCCTATGGGGACAGTTGTAGAACCCTTTAGGAAGCCGTTTTCCTAAGAGTGTATGGGATTTAATTGCTTTGGTGAGGCCTACCTGTGACGGGGCAGTCTAGAGTTAGGTTAGCCCCAGGGCGTAGGCTGACCCGTCCCCCCACCACAGCCCTCAGACTGGGGACTTCCTTGTCCGATACGTTCCTCCACGACACAGCTATCACAGGAGGCTCTGTGAAAAACAGACAACAACTACAAATGTTTCCAAGTGGCTCATTTATCCCCCCCCCCCTGTAACTACTGTTTTTTAAGAAACATAAATTACCATTTGCACTTTATTTGTGTCTCTGGGCTGACTAACATTTCATAATAACTTTCATGAATAAGTATTAATAAATGATTATAAATAATGTACATACTATGAATACATGATCATTTCCTCTTGGAGCATTTCATCATTTGCATGCTTATAATACTTATCAGACCTGGGACATGTTCGTATTCACTAGGAACTAAACGGACGCAAACTGGCTGAAAACAGTAGGGACTACCTGAACTTGTCCAATAAGAAACGCTTGTTTTCATTTTCTGTTGCAAACCGTTTTCCTACGGTGTGCCCTAGCGCCGAGACCCCTAGAGGGTGTTCTTCCTGACGTTGTGTATTATCTCTTGGTGTTGAGAATCAACCCAGCCGGTAATACACTCACGTCGCCCGGCGACTGGTTCATAAAATAAAACATCCTCCTATCAGGCTACAAAAACATTGGTTTCCTCCTGAACTACATTTAATAGGGGGCTGCTAGAAAAATATGATCAGTGTCTTAATAAAACCCATTTCCACCACAATGCTAGGGAGGCTAGCTACTTCTGGACGCTGCGTACAGCAGGCGGTGCAACCTGATTGGCTGAACGCATGGTGGTGGAAATGAGGTTTTATTAAGACTAGTACATATATTTCCCCCCTTTGTTTTCCGGCTCGCTAGTCGCGGGGGGTTAGGAATGTATTGCCGACTACGCTATTTGCGTTGGGATGCCAAAGACCAGACGACGTATACTTTGGCGAACCTTGGGGCTGGGGGTGTACTAATGAATATAATACCATGTTGGCTTGTCACATACACCGGATACGTGCAGTGAAATGTGTTGTTTTACAGGGTCAGCCATAGTAGTACAGCGCACCTGGAGCAAATTAGGGTTAAGTGCCTTGCTCAAGGGCACATCGGCATATTTTTCACCTTGAAGGCTCGGCTATTCAAGCCCAACGCTCTAACTGCTAGGCTACCTGCCTCCCATATATAACCCAGTTGACTGGGTACTCACCAGCTAACAGCAGCTGTGTAGTCTCTGAGGCTGAACCGTGGGTGTTTGAGGCTGTACACCTGTAGACTCCTCTGTCCCCCGGCCCAGGACTAGAGATATGCAGTCCACCAGAGATATCCCAGTGTACCCTGCAGCAGCAAAGGAACACAAGACATGTATCTCAACCACAGTCATCACTATATGATACAATAAAATACTATACACTTTTTTGGTGTGCAGGAAATTGATTGTATGGAAATTGATTATACACATAATGTGGTATATAAAAAAGATAGTGTACATGTTATATATAAGAATTCATGTTAACATGTTATACATAATGTTAACATGTAATATATCCTAATTCATGTTAACATGTCATACATTCTAATTCATGTTAACATGTAATATATCCTAATTCATGTCAACGTGTCATACATCATAATTCATGTTAACATGTCATACATCATAATTCATGTTAACATGTCATACATCATAATTCATGGTAACATGTCATATCATAATTCATGTTAACATGTCATACATCATAATTCATGTTAACATGTCATACATCATAATTCATGTTAACATGTCATACATCATAATTCATGTTAACATGTCATACATCACAATTCATGTTAACATGTTATACATCACAATTCATGTTAACATGTCATACATCATAATTCACTGAAACACTACAGAAAGCGTGGCAATACAAGTTTGTTTTAAATAATTCACTATTCTTGACCTTTGTGGTAGGGCTGTCTCATTATTACCATCTCATCCACAAAGCCAGAGTCTAGAACTGTATACCTACTGTATGATCTCTCAGCAGTCACATGACCAGAGTCTAGAACTGTATCCCTACGGTATGATCTCTCAGCAGTCACATGACCAGAGTCTAGAACTGTATCCCTACTGTATGATCTCTCAGCAGTCACATGACCAGAGTCTAGAACTGTATACCTACTGTATAATCTCTCAGCAGTCACATGACCAGAGTCTAGAACTGTATCCCTACTGTATGATCTCTCAGCAGTCACATGACCAGAGTCTAGAACTGTATCCCTACTGTATGATCTCTCAGCAGTCACATGACCAGAGTCTAGAACTGTATACCTACTGTATGATCTCTCAGCAGTCACATGACCAGAGTCTAGAACTGTATACCTACTGTATGATCTCTCAGCAGTCACATGACCAGAGTCTAGAACTGTACAGCCTATGATCTCTCAGCAGTCACATGACCAGAGTCTAGAACTGTATACCTACTGTATGATCTCTCAGCAGTCACATGACCAGATTCTAGAACTGTATCCCTACTGTATGATCTCTCAGCAGTCACATGACCAGAGTCTAGAACTGTATACCTACTGTATGATCTCTCAGCAGTCACATGACCAGAGTCTAGAACTGTATACCTACTGTATAATCTCTCAGCAGTCACATGACCAGAGTCTAGAACTGTATACCTACTGTATGATCGCTCAGCAGTCACATGACCAGAGTCTAGAACTGTATACCTACTGTATGATCTCAAAGCAGTCACATGACCAGAGTCTAGAACTGTATACCTACTGTATGATCGCTCAGCAGTCACATGACCAGAGTCTAGAACTGTATACCTACTGTATGATCTCAAAGCAGTCACATGACCAGAGTCTAGAACTGTATACCTACTGTATGATCTCTCAGCAGTCACATGACCAAAGTCTAGAACTGTATACCTACTGTATGATCTCAAAGCAGTCACATGACCAGAGTCTAGAACTGTATACCTACTGTATGATCTCTCAGCAGTCACATGACCAGAGTCTAGAACTGTATACCTACTGTATGATCTCTCAGCAGTCACATGACCAGAGTCTAGAACTGTATACCTACTGTATAATCTCTCAGCAGTCACATGACCAGAGTCTAGAACTGTATACCTACTGTATGATCTCTCAGCAGTCACATGACCAGAGTCTAGAACTGTATACCTACTGTATGATCTCAAAGCAGTCACATGACCAGAGTCTAGAACTGTATACCTACTGTATGATCTCTCAGCAGTCACATGACCAAAGTCTAGAACTGTATACCTACTGTATGATCTCAAAGCAGTCACATGACCAGAGTCTAGAACTGTATACCTACTGTATGATCTCTCAGCAG
Organism: Salvelinus alpinus; assembly: GCF_045679555.1. NCBI lineage: Eukaryota > Metazoa > Chordata > Actinopteri > Salmoniformes > Salmonidae > Salvelinus > Salvelinus alpinus. The sequence continues at coordinate 20,419,809 of NC_092090.1, forward strand.
TCACATGACCAGAGTCTAGAACTGTATCCCTACTGTATGATCTCTCAGCAGTCACATGACCAAAGTCTAGAACTGTATACCTACTGTATAATCTCTCAGCAGTCACATGACCAGAGTCTAGAACTGTATACCTACTGTATGATCTCTCAGCAGTCACATGACCAGAGTCTAGAACTGTATCCCTACGGTATGATCTCTCAGCAGTCACATGACCAGAGTCTAGAACTGTATCCCTACTGTATGATCTCTCAGCAGTCACATGACCAGAGTCTAGAACTGTATACCTACTGTATAATCTCTCAGCAGTCACATGACCAGAGTCTAGAACTGTATCCCTACTGTATGATCTCTCAGCAGTCACATGACCAGAGTCTAGAACTGTATCCCTACTGTATGATCTCTCAGCAGTCACATGACCAGAGTCTAGAACTGTATACCTACTGTATAATCTCTCAGCAGTCACATGACCAGAGTCTAGAACTGTATCCCTACTGTATGATCTCTCAGCAGTCACATGACCAGAGTCTAGAACTGTATCCCTACTGTATGATCTCTCAGCAGTCACATGACCAGAGTCTAGAACTGTATACCTACTGTATGATCTCTCAGCAGTCACATGACCAGAGTCTAGAACTGTATCCCTACTGTATGATCTCTCAGCAGTCACATGACCAGAGTCTAGAACTGTATACCTACTGTATGATCTCTCAGCAGTCACATGACCAGAGTCTAGAACTGTATACCTACTGTATGATCTCTCAGCAGTCACATGACCAGAGTCTAGAACTGTACAGCCTATGATCTCTCAGCAGTCACATGACCAGAGTCTAGAACTGTATACCTACTGTATGATCTCTCAGCAGTCACATGACCAGAGTCTAGAACTGTATACCTACTGTATGATCTCTCAGCAGTCACATGACCAGAGTCTAGAACTGTATACCTACTGTATAATCTCTCAGCAGTCACATGACCAGAGTCTAGAACTGTATACCTACTGTATGATCTCTCAGCAGTCACATGACCAGAGTCTAGAACTGTATACCTACTGTATGATCTCAAAGCAGTCACATGACCAGAGTCTAGAACTGTATACCTACTGTATGATCTCTCAGCAGTCACATGACCAAAGTCTAGAACTGTATACCTACTGTATGATCTCAAAGCAGTCACATGACCAGAGTCTAGAACTGTATACCTACTGTATGATCTCTCAGCAGTCACATGACCAGAGTCTAGAACTGTATCCCTACTGTATGATCTCTCAGCAGTCACATGACCAAAGTCTAGAACTGTATACCTACTGTATAATCTCTCAGCAGTCACATGACCAGAGTCTAGAACTGTATCCCTACTGTATGATCTCTCAGCAGTCACATGACCAGAGTCTAGAACTGTATACCTACTGTATAATCTCTCAGCAGTCACATGACCAGAGTCTAGAACTGTATCCCTACTGTATGATCTCTCAGCAGTCACATGACCAGAGTCTAGAACTGTATCCCTACTGTATGATCTCTCAGCAGTCACATGACCAGAGTCTAGAACTGTATCCCTACTGTATAATCTCTCAGCAGTCACATGACCAGAGTCTAGAACTGTATACCTACTGTATAATCTCTCAGCAGTCACATGACCAGAGTCTAGAACTGTATACCTACTGTATGATCTCTCAGCAGTCACATGACCAGAGTCTAGAACTGTATCCCTACTGTATGATCTCTCAGCAGTCACATGACCAGAGTCTAGAACTGTATACCTACTGTATGATCTCTCAGCAGTCACATGACCAGAGTCTAGAACTGTATCCCTACTGTATAATCTCTCAGCAGTCACATGACCAGAGTCTAGAACTGTATACCTACTGTATAATCTCTCAGCAGTCACATGACCAGAGTCTAGAACTGTATACCTACTGTATGATCTCAAAGCAGTCACATGACCAGAGTCTAGAACTGTATACCTACCCTATGATCTCTCAGCAGTCACATGACCAGAGTCTAGAACTGTATCCCTACTGTATGATCTCTCAGCAGTCACATGACCAAAGTCTAGAACTGTATACCTACTGTATGATCTCAAAGCAGTCACATGACCAGAGTCTAGAACTGTATACCTACTGTATAATCTCTCAGCAGTCACATGACCAGAGTCTAGAACTGTATACCTACTGTATAATCTCTCAGCAGTCACATGACCAGAGTCTAGAACTGTATCCCTACTGTATAATCTCTCAGCAGTCACATGACCAGAGTCTAGAACTGTATACCTACTGTATAATCTCTCAGCAGTCACATGACCAGAGTCTAGAACTGTATCCCTACTGTATAATCTCTCAGCAGTCACATGACCAGAGTCTAGAACTGTATCCCTACTGTATAATCTCTCAGCAGTCACATGACCAGTCTAGAACTGTATCCCTACTGTATAATCTCTCAGCAGTCACATGACCAGAGTCTAGAACTGTATACCTACTGTATGATCTCTCAGCAGTCACATGACCAGAGTCTAGAACTGTATACCTACTGTATAATCTCTCAGCAGTCACATGACCAGAGTCTAGAACTGTATACCTACTGTATAATCTCTCAGCAGTCACATGACCAGAGTCTAGAACTGTATACCTACTGTATGATCTCTCAGCAGTCACATGACCAGAGTCTAGAACTGTACAGCCTATGAGAAGTCACATGACCAGAGTCTAGAACTGTACAGCCTATGATCTCTCAGCAGTCACATGACATAAAACTATGTCTCAGGCTGGGTCAAACCCCGGTTAAGACAACAGCTACGTGTGTGTGTATGTAACTGTGTGGGTGCGTTGTGTCTGAGTGTGCGTGCGTATAGCGTGTGTGCATTGTCTGTCTGTGTGTGTGTGTGTGTGCAGATGCTATTAGTGCATGAAATCAGAATAAATGTAAAGTCCTGATCTAGTCTAATCAAATTAATCAGTCGATTAAAGATCTAATTTCCTTTAATGATGATGAACCTCTCTTTCATATTTTCACTGAGTTAATGCACGCATCCCAAATGGCACTCTATTACCCAATGGGCCCTGGTCAAAAGTGGTGCACTACAAAGGGAATAGAGTGCCATTTGGGATGCCTAGGTCATGTTTCAGTGAGATGTTGATCTGTGTGATTAGTGGGAGATTGTTATGAATGGCGTGTTTTGTATGTGTTTTAAAGTCTCAAACACACGCGAACGCACACACACACACACGTGTACTTGCTTGCATACATGCACAGACCTGCTCATTTGATTGGCAGACAAAAGCACATACACACTTGCACGCACAGACAGACACACACACAGGCACAGAAAAACACACAGACACACACACAGACAGACACACACACACACAGACACATACACTATCTCGGTAAGAGGGCCTCATAAACCCTAAACTCCCTCTCTGGACAGTCCAGTCTCTTTTTGTCCTCTCTGAAGGGACTGGTCCTCTTCCCATGCTCTGAGCTGTCCTTCCTCTCCAGCTCAACTATTCCTCAAGGCCAATAAGTCTGCCTGAGCTTCTCTTGGCTCTGGAACAAACACCACCAATCCAGGACAGAGGAGCAACACAATGTCTACTTGATTCCTGGGCCGTATTCATAAAGCATCTCACAGTAGGAGTGCTGATCGAGATTCAGTTTAGCATTTTAGATCATAAGGAATATAATTTAATGGACAGGGAAGACCTGATCTTAGATCAGAACTTCTGCATGGAGGCACTATGAATATTGGCCCAGGTTCAAACACTCCAATAACAGATTTAAGAGATTACCGGAACCACCATGCAGGGAAAGCTTGGGTCAAAACAGCTTGTGGGGACTGGAGAGAGGGAGATACTGTTTTTGGACTCATGAAGTCTACTTCCTTTGAGACTGGGGTAAAAGGGCATGGGGGAGAGGGGCTGGGGGAAGTGGACAGGGACTGTTTATATGGAGTGTTGCTGTGGGGAGAGGGCAAGGGCTGGGATTGGGAACACAGGGACTGTGGCTGGGGCAGGGTCTTGGTCTGGGGGAAAGGGCAGGGTCTTGGTCAGGGGTTATGGGCTGGGGGAGAGAGGCAGGATCTGTGTCTGGGGTTATGGGCTGGGGGAGAGAGGCAGGATCTGGGTCTGGGGTTATGGGCTGGGGGAGAGAGGCAGGATCTGGGTCTGGGGTTATGGGCTGGGGGAGAGAGGCAGGGTCTGGGTCTGGGGTTATGGGCTGGGGGAGAGAGGCAGGGTCTGGGTCTGGGGTTATGGGCTGGGGGAGAGAGGCAGGGTCTGGGTCTCGGGGAAAGGGCAGGATCTGGGTCTGGGGACAGACAACAGGGTTTGTGTATATGGGTGTGTGGCTAGGGGAGGCTGGGGGCTGCTAAAGCCATGCAGTGGTTTATGGATCTCTATCGGGCTATAAGCTCTCTGTTAGATCCCATTTAGACCATGTGGGAATGTACACAGAGCTACTCCCACCCACATCCCACTTCATCAGACTGATGCTTGGCCACCACTCACAGGCTAGAAGTTACCCTTATGCACAGATCTAGGATCAGTTTACCCTTCCCGAAGCCTAACCATAACCATTACGGGGTGAAACCTCAAAACGTAGGTCTTTCTACTCTGTAGTAGAATGTAGTTGCCCCCTTGACATTGATCCAAGATCAGTTTTGTTTGTCCCCCCATTATGGTTTAGGTGAGGCTTAAGGGAGGGTACGCTGATCCTAGATCTGTGCCTAACATATTGTCTGACCTTTTATTTAGATAATCCAAGTATCAGACTTACTCTGCTATATGTAGTAAATGGGGAAAAAATGATTTTCTACTTCATAACATGGAGTCAGTGGATCTAGAGGGGAACGTATAAACCATTAGAGCATGGAAAATGTACTCTCTCAGACCACATCCCTGGAAAAATAGAATTGTGGCTAGCAACGGTCCTACGGCCAGTACCGTACCTATCATGTAAAACCTGCTAAACACATGCAGTAGAATATATACAGTAGACAGGATAGGACAGGATGATATAATACTGTACAGTCGTTTAGCATACGCTTTTATCCAAAGTGACTTGAACACATATGTTCAGTATATGCATAACATGTGAGAATATGAGACTAAATACCATGGTCCAACCAAAGTCTGACCAATCAGGATCACATGATGACATTTGGACCACAAACAACTTAATTGTCCGGATTTTCCAGATAAAGGTCAGAAGGCTGAGATTTGCTGGACATTCTTACAGACATCCTGAGCTGGCTGCCAGTACATTTATACTGTGGGTCCCCTCATGTAATGGACCAAGACCTCCCAGAAGACCAAAGGAGACATTATGGATAACATCTGGTGAGACTGGTGTCAGGTCGGGCTTAGCAGCTTCTATGAAGGAAAGACTGCCATGGCATGCCATCATTCAGGGCATTGCACCACCAAAAGCAAGCAAGTCCAAATGTGGAAATGTGCCTTTGGCTCCACACTGGCATACATACACATCAAACATAAAACATATTATTTTTATTTCTCTACTACAGGTTTAAAAAGCAGGTAAGCAACTTAAAACAAACGTCTTTCCCCTCATTGAATGAACATGAGGCCTGGCAAATCTGTTGAAAAACCCTGATGAAGGCTAAAGGCCGAAACACATTGGTTTTAATTATAGCAATTTCCATTGTCTTGTAAGAGTTACTGAATTTCCACTTCAAATCTATCCAAGTCTTTAGAGAGGTCAAACGGGTTACAGTACACAACAGGTGGTCCCGCTGCCTGCTATCACAACACGTTGGTTCCAAGACCACATCACTTTGATAAGAGCAAGTGAAGGGCAACCGTCTCCACACTCACATGGAACTGGGAGAACACACAGCTTCACGCCTCAGCCCTGGGCCCTGTGAATGTCAATCAACCATCTATTTTCCCCTCCCCTTTCCCATTACCCTTTCACTTTTTTTCTTTTTCACCTTTCCGCCCCTCTCTTTCCAATGTTATGCTGCCTTCCCTCTCCTTCCCTTCTCTTTCCTCTCCTTTCCTTCTCTCTCCTCTTTTCCTCCCCTCTCTCTCCTCTTTCCTTCCCCTCTCTCTCCTCTTTCCTTCCCCTCTCTCTCCTTCCCCTCTCTCTCCTCTGTCCTTTCCTTCTCTCTCCTCTTTCCTTACACTCTCCTCTTTCCTTCCCCTCTCTCCTCTTTCCTTCCCTTCTCGTTTCTTCTATTTTCCCCTCTTCTTCACCTCTCTTCCCTTTCTCTAGCCGTTTTCTTCCCTTCCCTTTCCTCTCCCTCTCTATCCCCTTTCTCTACACTCTCTCCCTTCTCCAGCCAAGTTCTGAGCTGACCCTGTAAAACAGTGAGTGCTCCTCCAGCTCCATGGGAGATCCATGAGGAGAGTAGGAGGAAGAGAAGGAGGGGGATATACAATATGTGAGGAAGAGGAGGAGGGGGATACACAAGATGTGAGGAAGAGGAGGAGGAAGAGTGATATACAAGATGTGAGGAAGAGGAAGATGAGTATGGGGAAAAGGAGGAAGAAGATATGAGTAGGGAGGAAGATTTGAAGAGGGGGAGGAGGAGGAAGACTTGAGGAGGAGGAGGAAGACTTGAGGACGAGGAGTGAGACTTAGCAACAGGGTCCGGAAGGTGAAATTGTAAATTTCACACCATGATCTGAGGCGGACTCGGAACACAGAACATTCACAGCGGGCTCCGAGTCCTTTCTCCTTTCTCTGATATATGAGTAACAGTTTCCATAGCTTCTCACAGGGATCCTGCATAGCTACAATCAGTATTCTCTCCAGGGCAAAGCCAAGCCAAGCCCAGCAGGCCTGAGCTATACCCCACATAGTTCAGAGGGCTGCTGCACTATATTATGGAAAGAGGAGTGAGAATAGAGGATAACATAAAGCTAATGGGCATGTCTTATTTATGTGTGTGTACGTGTACCTGTGTGTCTGTGTGTGTGTGTGTGCGTGTGTGTGTGTGTGTGTGTGTGTGTGTGTGTGTGTGTGTGTGTGTGTGTGTGTGTGTGTGTGTGTGTGTGTGTGTGTGTGTGTGTGTGTGTGTGTGTGTGTGTGTGTGTGTGTGTGTGTGTGTGTTGTGTGTGTATTTGTGTATTACTGTATGTGTTACCTGTCAGTTAGTTGCAGCTCTACTCCGTCCTTGGTCCAGGTGATCTGGGGTTGCGGGATGCCCTCTGTGGGGCAGAGCAGGTACAGCTGCCGCGTGGCGTTGGTCAGGAAGGCTGTCTGGCCAACACTGATGTTCAGACTCCTCTGGAAGGCCATCAGGGGGTTCTGCCTCTGTCGGATGATCACTGGTCTCCTGAAGCTACTAGCTGACCACTCTGACGAGTTTGGTGTCCGGTCTATTGAGATATGAGATCGTATCACATTGTATGTTGCAGATTAAATAATAACTACAGTAGGGGTCAGTTCCATTTCCATTCATTCGTTTCAGGAAGTAAACTGAAATTCCACATCTCAATGCTCTATGACGAACATTTGGAATTCGAATTTTATGTTTTTCTTCCTGAATTGAAAATGAATTGACTGAATTGAAAAGGAATTGACCCCCAACCTTGATAAAAACACATTTGATGCACTAGTAATGTCATAGATGAGTTGTGGGTTTCATTCCTGTATATAAACTGAACATAAATAAAGAACTTGTCTTTTTTATTTAGCTATGAAAGTATCTGTCCTATGAATACCCAATTTTTAAATGTAACTCTAACACCATATAGCGCCTGCAAATGTTTAATCTGAATACGCAATCCTGTTTCTTGTATTCCTTTACTGCCCTGACAATCTGGGCTCTATTTGAACAAACCTAACAGAATGGTAAATCTAAACGCAGGCGGTAGTGTTATAGGTTCAGGGGTGTGTCAGAAATAGTTCTGCTATTTTCACTATCACAATTCTCGGCACACTTGTTGGCATTGGCGCGAAAGGGGCTGGGTTTCGCTGAATAAACAAGTTGTGGGTGTCTCGAGGCCCCTCACTGGCCAATCAGAATGTGCTCCATGGCAAAATATGTGACTCATTTCAGGAAACTAGGCATATGTCACACGTCACTACTTCACAGGAGAGGCATTTGAACGCAAACATTAAAAAAAATCTAAATCAGTTTTTGGCCAGAATTGCCTTCTGGAACATGTAAACTTTCATGTGTCTTAATAACACACTTGCATGCCATCGGTAAATAAGAATACAATTATTAAATTACGAGCCTAGTTGGTTTAGCCACGGAAAAAGCCAGGAACCTTCATAGCCATGATTGGCTGAGATAATGGTTGGGCTGGACATGTCGAGAGATGAGTTGGGATTGGTCTGCCATGTAGCACACTTCTGTCTATAACATAAGCTGGTCAGCATGTGTAGGTAATCCTTTCTAACATGGCTTATATGAAAGATATCACGTAGTAGAACTGCAAAAGTGTTGCCCTCCACTTTCTGGAGGACCAAGTCTTGAAATCAGTAGAATGCCCGGTGGAATTAGAGCATGATAACTAAGGAGATGGAGAAAATTCAGGCATTTGATTGCAAAAATGCAGAGGGAGTCAAAAAGAGAACACACAGAAGGCTGTTGTTGTATAAAACACCTGTCTCCAGATTACATCTTCAAACTAAGGGCAACTATGGCATCCGTGACAGAGAGGGAGAAGTGTCACACCCTTATCTGTTTCACCGGTCTGTGCTTGTCTCCACCCCCCTCCAGGTGTCGCCCATCTTCCCCATTATCCCCTGTGTATTTATACCTGTGTTCTCTGTTTGTCTGTTGCCAGTTCATTTTGTTCGTTCAAACCTACCAGTGGTTTTCCCCTTGCTCCTGTCTAGTCCAAGTTTCGGTTTTCTAGTTTTTCCTGGCTTTGACCCTTCTGCCTGCCCTGACCCTGAGCCTGCCTGCCGTCCTGTACCTTTGCCCCACTACTCTGGATTACCGACCTCTACCTGACCTGACCCTGAGCCTGCCTGATGTCCTGTACCTTTGCTGCACTACTCTGGATTACCGACCTCTGCCTGACCTGACCCTGAGCCTGCCTGATGTCCTGTACCTTTGCTGCACTACTCTGGATTACCGACCTCTGCCTGACCTGACCCTGAACCTGCCTGCTGTGCTGTACCTTTGCCACTGTTGTTGCAATAAACATTGTTACTTTGAGACAGTCTGCATCTGGGTCTTATCTGAAACATGATAAGAAGCGTCCATCCATGTATACGGGTAAGATAGTATAGCTAGCTACATTTTCAGATATTATATGTTTCTAATTTGATCAGAAAGTATTTTTCATTTCAAGTTAAAGCTTTCTGTTAGCTAGCTAGCTAATGTTAGCTGGCTGGCTCGCTAGCTAACGTTACGTGTATGATCTGTGTAGTAATATTATTTGTATCTCAGAGCATTTTGCATTGTTAGTTATAGCCTAATGTTAGCTAGCTAACTAACATTGAACCTGGTTGGTAAACTACCTGCAGATTCATAAAGGGTAGTCATGTTATGAGTTGGGATTATGGTTCATTGTTTAGCTAGCTAGCTAGCTACATGTCTAAAGAAAAGACTCCACTATCCAAGTAACCATTTCACTACACCTTCTGTATTCTGTGCATGTGAGAAATAAACATAGATTTTATTTGATATGGTACGTGTTTACCAGAGACGGTAATGTGAAGAACTTGACCTGCACCAAAGTCAAATTAGCATATAACGTTAGGCCAACGAGACAGTGTTCAACTTCTAAAATTCTCCGGTAAAATGCCGACTGACTTCGTCACACAAAGCTATTTTCAGTAATTGGCTCGCCATTAACTTGTAAATAATGATATTGTTGTGAGTTTATTTTCCAGTAATAATAAAGACAAATGAACTAAAGTGAAGAAGCTGTCAGCTACTGTATATTATTGGTCATTATTTGAACTGGCTAGCCAGATAACTTAACGTTAGCTAACAAACTAGAAACGAACCAAAGCATTGTTTAGAAAGTTGCTTGCCTCGTTTGCTACATTTATTTTTAAACGGGGGGGTTTATTGGTGTTAAAATACAGTAGTTATGCTATTTTGGACAAACCAGGCTGCTGACGTCATGCAGCCTGTAGTTTTTGTGTGTATTCTTTTTCCTAATGACGACGACAAATTTGTCAGACGGCAATAGAATGTTCATGATGTTACTACGACAACTGTTGATAGACGTAATATAAACCAGCCTTTAGTCTTGAAATCTTTGGTTGTTTAGTACATGGTCTAACATGTGAATCCTTTAAGAGATGAGTGGGGCTAAGGCTTAAGAGGGTCTGAACGATGCTGAATGGGTGTAGACAAAGAGCTCTCCAGTAGGTTTACCAAAACATTCAAGGGCCATTTTCTCAAAAGTGAGGTTACAAGTTTAACAACTTTCGAAGCAGAATTACTTTCCCATTGTTCCTCAAATGCAGTGTATGATATGCCATTTTCCAGCTCTGAGTCTATACTTTTATCCAATGTAAAAAACACAATTTCAATTTTGCTACATAAGACCAAATCAAAACGGTCGGTCACATATGTGGTTTCTTCAGATTGTGTATTTACGGTCTTTTATGTATTGCCTTGGAATCAACTCAAATTCCAATGTTAGTCCGTTATAGTTTGTTAAATGGCTTACAGAAACAAATTAACAAAATGTAGAACTATCTATCCCATCTTTCCTAAATTGGTTAACTTGAACCCATTTGTAGTCCACATTGTTCTCAGTAATTGCATGGCTTCAATAGAATTCACACTGATATAGAGGCTAGACCTACAGTAAATTGCATTATGGCTGAGCACGGACACGAAAAACATTGCCAATAAGCTAGATTAAATTCATTATTGATGAGGCCTAAAAAGATAATTTATAATTCTAATATAATTCTAAACAAAACCAAACAACAACTTGTTTTAAATAGGTTATGTAACACTTACAGGCACCATAATGTCTCCCTGTGGCCATATCATATTAAAACAACGCAGACTATGGAGGGTTATACACAAATCCAAACTTTTCACAGTAGCTGGACTAAAATCCAATATAAATAAAGGGAGAATGTCCACTCAGGGTTATTCTGCTCCCAAATAGGCCTACGTTTAACGAGCATAATTGGAACCATCCAACAGATAAGATCACATTCACACATCTCCAGAAGTTGCATTGCAAGCGTAGAACCAACGTTCTCACCATAAAACCAGGAAGGTGAATCATTCTAATTTGTTTGGTTGTAATAAAATGTAACGAAAAACAAGCAATATGTTTTTTTTTAAACAACAACAACAATAAATACATGTAGAATGTAATGATATCATAAAACCATCAGGATAACAGACAGGCATTTCTGTTGAACCAGCCTTCGTTATAGTAGGCCTAAGGGAGGTCTTGGGTTCTACATCACGGAGGGGTTTTTACGTACGTTCAAAACGTGACCTGCGTACTAAAATAATGTGGGCTGCCTACAATGCAGAGATAAAAAGGGAATGTCAGCTCACTGTTTTACTCCTCTCAAACTTTACATTTTAATAAAGCTTTGGTGATTAAGATTTATTTCCAAGCGGTCTCAGGAGCCAAACCCTTTATCGACAGTCTTGACTGCTTCACGACTGCATTTGGCAGACAAAAAAAAGGCTTCATTGAGAGGAGGAGGTTAATCTTGGTTTTTAACCAAATAAAACGAAATGGGAAAAAACACACGTTTTTAATGTTTCAAAATAGGAAGTATTCAGACTCCAAAAGCACATCAGGCTACTCTTGTTCCATGTTCATATGGGCAGTGTGCGTCACGGCTGGATAGGCTGCATTTCTGCTGTCAAAAGTCATGTCATAACCATCTGCGTTACTGCTGAAACCAGCTTTTGGTTGGTCTTAAATATCCCTACCAGCACTGCCTGAAATTAGCACTTTGGATCATGTTTTTAAGGACACGCCTCAAATATTTCCACCCGCCCATCTGAGCACAAGTGAGCTGACATAAGAAAGGTAAATTGCCAAACATGGCGTTAGGGCTGGAAAATACCAGTGTGCCAGAATTTCCATTATAAAATTGTAAACTAACGTGCGTTTGACACTAGTGCTGCCTTAACGCCGGCCCGAGAATAGAGCCCTCTGAGTGAAAACTAGCATTACACTTTATTCTACAGCCCACTAACTACCTGGTGTTTGCTTAGAAACGACATGGTAACTGCATACATTACATAACTATTATACAAAAAAGTTATGTAATACTGTATATTATATTATGCAAAAAATCTTCTCAGACACTTGCAGATTCATTATGAATGAATGTGAGTGTTTCTATCCTATATGTGTCAATGTACAGCATGGTGTGCCTGGGTAACTGTTTCTAATGTGTATGATGTACACATGGTGTTTGGTGTTTTTCATTCTGGTACGGTGACATCCTTGGAGGGAAAAAGTTGTATTCTATTGTATTGGATTATTTTCTATCGTAACAAAACGTTACCTTTTGGGTTCCCCGTCTCCTCCTTGGTCCCTTTCCACTGCTCTGTGGAGGCCTGTTGTACTCCAGACATCTCTGTGATGAGAGTGTAGATGATCTGAGAAGCCTGTTCCTGGCTGATCTCTCCCATCTCCGCCTGCAGACTCACGTTCCTCACCCTCTCCTCCAGGCTCCAGGGCTGCAGCACGGAGGCCCCCGCCTGCACCTGCAGCACTGAGGCCTCCACACCACCGGGCAGCAGAGACAGACTGGGACCTTTGAGGCTGGGGGTAAACGGGAGGCAGTGAGGAAGACCCTGGGGGTCCCAGTCCTGAGGGTTGAATCGCGGTTGAATCCTGGTCAGGTCTAGGCCAGGTTCGGGGTCTGATTCGTTTTCAACCGGTCGGTCGATCAGTCTGCTGTCGCTGCCAATCAGTTTAAGGGTGAATGTGTCTGAGGCGGGGCCGGCGATACACACGTACACCCCACTGTCCACGACTCCTAGGCTGTGGATCTTTAGAGAACCAGATTTGGTGACGCCCAGACGCTTGCAGCTGGGCAGGGGGCGGCCATCCTTCTCCCAACGGATGTAGGATTTCTAGATGCAACATACAAGACAAAACACAAGGCAAAAATAAGAGCTAAGGAGGCCAACCTCTCAATTTAGACTGGAGTCCTGGAATGGCTTTTACCTCCTGACAAGCTGAGCAGAACAGCTGTTCAGGGAGATTTGTCTATTGCCAGAATGAATCTACAGAATTAAATGTGATTTTAAATGATAAACATGTCCAGTCATAGTTGGAAACCCCAGCCATGGCATATGTTCTCATCCATTACAACCATAAAGACCATGAGGAAAGGATCCAACCTGGAAACCCCAGCCATGGCATATGTTCTCATCCATTACAACCATAAAGACCATGAGGAAAGGATCCAACCTGGAAACCCCAGCCATGGCATATGTTCTCATCCATTACAACAATAAAGACCATGAGGAAAGGATCCAACCTGGAAACCCCAGCCATGGCATATGTTCTCATCCATTACAACCATAAAGACCATGAGGAAAGGATCCAACCTGGAAACCCCAGCCATGGCATATGTTCTCATCCATTACAACCATAAAGACCATGAGGAAAGGATCCAACCTGGAAGCGCCGGACAGGGCATTTGATGATCAGGGAGGTTTTTGGTAGGAGGTAAGCACGCCCGCCGATGGTCAGGTGGAGGCGTTTCTCCTGCCGGGTCTGGATGTAGATACGACTCAAGCCTAGAATCAACGGACAACGCTTTACTGGCTCCTTGATTGTTTCCTTTGATGCTTCCTTCCCTGTCTCCTTTGTGGGCTGCTGGTTGATTCTGGATGCTTCCTTCACAAGCTGTCTGGGGTTCATCTCTGTCTTATGCTCTGAAGGGAAGGATGGATGGAGGGAAAGAGGAAGGGAGGGAGAGAGAGAGAGAGTGAGGGAGACAGAGAGATAGAGACAGAGAGCGACAGAGAGACAGACAGAGAGAGAGAGAGAGAGGCAGAGAGATAGAGACAGAGAGATAGACAGAGAGATAGAGACAGAGAGATAGAGACAGAGAGCGACAGAGAGAGAGACAGAGAGAGTGAGAGACAGACAGAGAGAGAGGCAGAGAGATAGACAGAGAGATAGACAGAGAGAGAGAGACAGAGACAGAGAGACAGAGGGAGAGACATAGAGATAGAGACAGAGAGAGAGACAGAGAGAGAGACAGAGGGAGAGACAGAGAGAGAGAGACAGAGACAGAGAGACAGAGGGAGAGACAGAAAGAGAGAGAGAGAGACAGAGACAGAAACAGAGAGACAGAGAGAGAGAGACAGAGAGAGAGAGAGAGAGACAGAGAGATAGACAGAGAGAGAGAGACAGAGAGATAGACAGAGAGAGAGAGACAGAGAGATAGACAGAGAGAGAGAGACAGCGAGAGAGACAGAGAGAACATAACAGTGGTCAACCTCTTACAGTGAATTAAACCATTGTCATTTACTCACATGACAAATATAGGCTATAGCATGAAGGTTTAGAAGGATAAAACAACTTATAACTAACACAAAATATTATAAATAAAACCTACATTATATCTGACATTATGATAATGATTTGATTTGGAATAATGATTCTACATTATCATTACCATAATTTGGGCGGCAGTTAGCCTAGCGGTTAAAGAGGAAACTCAGCAACCGGATGGTTGCCAGTTCAAATCCTGGGTCTGACAGAAAAAATCTATCGGGAAGTGAGCTGGCAACCGGAGGGTTGCTGGTATCAAATCCCAGATGCCATTGCCTGTCGTTGTGCCCTTGAGCAAGGCACTTAACCCCCCATAACAACAGCTCCCCGGGGCGCCCAGTGTGGCAGCTCCCCACACCTCTCCAAAACCTGGGTGTATTTATGTCTTTGGAGGGGTTAAAAGCAGAAGTCACATTTCGGTTGGACCTTGTGATCTAATAAAGTGATCTAATAAAGTGATCTAATAAAGTGATCTTAAAATGAGAAAATAGTCAATCAGTAGAGAACAAGATCTTCCACCCTGTTTTCCACTTAAAACCAAGCTCTCACGAAAGAGCAGTACAGTTCAATCGCTGTAATTTCTGTCTCGTACTGACCGATGGTCATACTTAGACTGTGAGGCAATGCATGCGGATCCTCCCTCTAACTCCCTCTCTGTAAGCGTACCAAATGGCACCCTATTCCCTATGTAGTGACCAGAGCCTGTATGGTCATACTTAGACTGAGGCAATGTGGACTCTGCTCCAAAGTAGTGTACTATATGGCAAATAGGTTGCCATTTGGGAAGCACCCTCCCTATATATCTGGGTCAAGTTAATCCTGTGGATTTGATATCATTAGCTTTGATAACAGGGAATGAGATAAGGTCTGGGCTAGAAGGATGAGGCAACATGACCTTGTGCTTGAGACTCTGAGGTCTCATCCCAAATGGCACCCTAATCCCTATATAGTGCAGTACTGACCAGAGCCCTATGGGACCTGATAAAAAGTAATGCACTATTTTTGGAATAAGGTGCTGTTTGGGACACAACCTGAGGCTAGCATGACAGCAGGGGAGAGTCAATCCTTCGGTTAGGGTGAAGTCAATCCATCTAATATCTCCAAACACAAAACACAGTATACACACTACCCTATTGTGAATCTATAGATGTAGTATACACACTACCCTATTGTGAATCTATAGGTGTAGTATACACACTACCCTATTGTGAATCTATAGGTGTAGTATACACACTACACTATTGTGAATCTATAGATGTAGTATACACACTACACTATTGTGAATTTATAGGTGTAGTATACACACTACCCTATTGTGAATCTATAGGTGTAGTATACACACTACCCTATTGTGAATCTATAGATGTAGTATACACACTACCCTATTGTGAATTTATAGGTGTAGTATACACACTACCCTATTGTGAATCTATAGATGTAGTATACACACTACCCTATTGTGAATCTATAGATGTAGTATACACACTACCCTATTGTGAATTTATAGGTGTAGTATACACACTACCCTATTGTGAATCTATAGGTGTAGTATACACACTACACTATTGTGAATCTATAGATGTAGTATACACACTACACTATTGTGAATTTATAGGTGTAGTATACACACTACCCTATTGTGAATCTATAGGTGTAGTATACACACTACACTATTGTGAATTTATAGGTGTAGTATACACACTACACTATTGTGAATCTATAGATGTAGTATACACTACCCTATTGTGAATCTATAGGTGTAGTATACACACTACACTATTGTGAATCTATAGGTGTAGTATACACACTACACTATTGTGAATCTATAGATGTAGTATACACACTACCCTATTGTGAATCTATAGGTGTAGTATACACACTACCCTATTGTGAATCTATAGGTGTAGTACACACTACCCTATTGTGAATCTATAGGTGTAGTATACACACTACACTATTGTGAATCTATAGATGTAGTATACACACTACTGTCACGTTCCTGACCTGTTTTCTGTTTAGTTTTGTGTGTTAGTTGGTCAGGACGTGAGTTTGGGTGGGCATTCTATGTTATCTGTTTCTATGTTGGTTTAGGGTTGCCTGGTATGGCTCTCAATTGGAGGCAGGTGTTTGGCGTTCCTCTAATTGAGAGTCATATTTAGGTAGGCTGTTCACAGTGTTTGTTTGTGGGTGGTTGTCTCCTGTGTCTGTGTCGATGTTTGCACCATACGGGACTGTTTACGGTTTGTTCATTTCA
The DNA here is from genome assembly GCF_045679555.1 of Salvelinus alpinus. NCBI lineage: Eukaryota > Metazoa > Chordata > Actinopteri > Salmoniformes > Salmonidae > Salvelinus > Salvelinus alpinus. The sequence goes on from NC_092090.1 coordinate 20,436,503, forward strand.
TGTAGTCTGTTCCTGTTCATTTCGTTCTTCACGTTGTATGTAAGTTCGTTGTTCAGGTCTGTCTACTTTCGTTTTGTTATTTTGTATCATTTTCAAGTATAGTTCGTTTTCGTGTTTGTTCGATTTGTTTATTTAATAAATCATTCATGTCATTTCAACGCGCTGCACCTTGGTTCAATCCCTGCTCCTCCTCTTCGGATGAAGAGGAGGAGGACCGCCGTTACAACTACCCTATTGTGAATCTATAGGTGTAGTATACACACTACCCTATTGTGAATCTATAGGTGTAGTATACACACTACCCTATTGTGAATCTATAGGTGTAGTATACACACTACCCTATTGTGAATCTATAGATGTAGTATACACACTACCCTATTGTGAATCTATAGGTGTAGTATACACACTACCCTATTGTGAATCTATAGATGTAGTATACTGACATGTTGAAAGTTCATGCACAGAGGCACGGGCATGCGTGCTCATCACATACACACACACACACACACACCCGCCATGACCCCACTCTGACCCTGGCCCTCGTAAGCAGCAGCTGGGTAGGACAGTTTCTCAAACACGCACACACACACACTTCCTTTAAGGAGTAGCTGTGACATTTGCGAGGCACTCAATCATGTATTGTATGTCCTCTCTCTGTTGAGGCTGTTCAGAGAGATGGTAGCTATCAGGCACACAGTGAACACTTTGGGACACACACACACCGTAGGAGAGTGGACTATTTCCTTTACAGTGTGAACTCACACACACTCAGTGAACAACCATTGACCTTACTTCTGTATGCTTTTCAGATGTTCTCTTCATTCTGGAAGTACGCTTGGCTGCACTGAACAGTAGTTGGCTTACAGTGTGTGTGTGTGTGTGTGTGTGTGTGTGTGTGTGTGTGTGTGTGTGTGTGTGTGTGTGTGTGTGTGTGTGTGTGTGTGTGTGTGTGTGTGTGTGTGTGTGTGTGTGTGGACGTGTTTAACTATTCTAGTGGGGACCAGAAGTCCCTACAAGAATAGTAAACGAACAAAAAGTTGACCAGCTGGGGACATTTTGTTAGTCCCCACAAGGTCAAATGCTATTTCTTGGGGGTTTAGGGTTAAGGTTAGAATTAGTGTTAGGGTTAGAATTAAGTTAAAAATTAAGGTTAGGAGCTAGGGTTAGTTGTAGGGTTAGGGTTAGGAGCTAGGGTTAGTTGTAGGGTTAGGGTTAGGGAAAATAGGATTTTGAATGGGACTGAATTGTATGTCCCCACAAGGTCAGCTGTACAAGACTGTGTGTGTGTGTGTGTGTGTGTGTGTGTGCGTGCGTGCGTGCGTGCGTGTGTGTGTGTAGATTGCGGTCAGTAATGGTGTACTGTTTGTACGTTGGCATAGATAACATGTATATACTGTAGGTAGATATATACATTTTTTGATTAGTTGGTTCAAATGTAAACATTCAAAGTGAGAACTGGAGCTGTCGATGGCCTGATAAAGAACAGTCATTTTGAAGGACGGAACATGTTCCTGTGTCTTTATTCTCATGGATAATCACTTTCCAGACATATAGATATCGAAGACTGTGTACTTAGGTACAGTATGGTCACAGAGGCTGGATCACAAATGGTACCCTATTCTCTATACTACTTTGGATCACTTTCAAGTGTACATATTTAAGACTCCTACTCACCCATAGCATGTTCACAGTGAATACGTCCCAAATGGCACCCTATTTCCAAGTGCACTACTTTTGACCAGGACCCAATGGCACCCTATTCCCTATATAGTACACACATTTTGAGAGAACAGGGTGCCATTTGGGATGCAGAGACTGTATGCTTTCAGAATCTCTAATCTGGTCTCATCTCTGTAGAGTTGAGCTTCACGGAGCGCTGACATCAGACGGAACAACACAAGACATTTTTGACATGGGAAGTGTGTGTATGTGTGTGGTTGTATGTGTGTGAATGTGTGGTGTGTGTGTGTTTGTGTATGTGCTGTGTATGAGAGTGTGTGTATGAGTGTGTATGCGTTTGTATGAGTGTGTGCAAGTGTGTGAGTGTGTGTTTGTGTATGTGCTGTCTATGAGTGTGTGTGTGTACTCACTAGGGCAGGTGATCATTCGGCAGGTCCTGACCAGGGGTGGAGAGGAGAGGCCGTTGCAGAGCCTCCTCGCCAGCATCACCTGCTGTCCAGCTGAGGTCAGCCTCCGACACACTGGCTCCCGACGTTGGATTCCCAGACCACAGGACACAGAGCACTGCAACACACACATTTATAATGCATTTTGTTTGTTTACAACTTTGTGTAATCAAAATGGAATTGCCCTCCTCCTTTCACCGTCCCTCTTACAGGTCCTGACACTACCCCTCCTTCCCTCCCTCCACTCACCTCCCCCACTCTGCCTGCATCC
>NC_092090.1:20443899-20478899 GCF_045679555.1 Salvelinus alpinus
AATGCTTAGTTACAGGCCCTTCCCAACAACACAGAGAGAAACAACAGGTGTAGACTAACAGTGAAATGCTTAGTTACAGGCCCTTCACAACAACACAGAGAGAAACAACAGGTGTAGACTAACAGTGAAATGCTTAGTTACAGGCCCTTCCCAACAACACAGAGAGAAACAACAGGTGTAGACTAACAGTGAAATGCTTAGTTACAGGCCCTTCACAACAACACAGAGAGAAACAACAGGTGTAGACTAACAGTGAAATGCTTAGTTACAGGCTCTTCCCAACAACACAGAGAGAAAACACAGGTGTAGACTAACAGTGAAATGCTTAGTTACAGGCCCTTCACAACAACACAGAGAAAAAACACAGGTGTAGACTAACAGTGAAATGCTTAGTTACAGGCCCTTCCCAACAACACAGAGAAAAACAACAGAGAAATAATAACACAAGGAATAAATCCACAATGAGTAACGATAACATGGCTATATGCACAGCGTACCAGTACAGAGTCGATGTGCAGGGTACGAGGTAATTGCGGTAGATATGTACATGTAGGTAGGGATAAAGTGACTAGCCAACAGGATAGATAATGAACAGTAGCAGCAGTAGCAGCGCCCTCCTGTCCTCCCTGTTCATGACTGCGGGGCCAAGTTTGCAGACGATACAACAGTAATAGGCCCGATTACCAACAATGACGAGACCGCCAACAGTGAGGAGGTGAGGGCCCTGGCGGAGTGGTAACAGGAAAACAACCTCTCCCTCAACGTCAACAAAATGAAGGAGCTGATCGTAGACTACAGGGGACAGCAGAGGGAGCACGCCCCTATCCACATCGACGGGACCGCAGTGGAGAGGGTGAAAAGCGTCAGATAAGTGACAGTCTGAAATGGTCCACCCAGACAGTGTGGTGAAGAAGGAGCAGCAGCGCTCTGTTAGATCACTAGGTATGGTTGTGTGTTGTTACATATTACTGCACTGTTGGAACTAGGAACACAAGCATCTCGTTGCACCCGGAATAACATATGTGACTAATAACATTTTATTTTATTTGATATGTGATGAGTCAAAAGGGTCAATGAAGATAGTTAAATAGTTAACCAAATAGCTACCTGGACTAACTATTTAGCAGTCTTATGGCTTACGCCTCAATCACACCGACAGCGTTATTGTGCAAAACGGTACGCACTATCACCTCGATATGTGAGCAACAAAAGTTCAACATTCACCTTCTGCTACCATTTCTGTCAAGCCGGCTACGCACACAATTTGATTAAATATGTTGGACAAATCCAACGTGTCCAGCACACAGAACGCACTGCAACTGTCTCTGCAACGCCATGCTGCAGGGCAAACGCAGCGGTCCATTGGAAATGAATGTACTTCTGGTGTATCGAAACACTGTAGGAGAGAGATGGTGGCTGCGTCCCGAATGGCACCTATTCCTTATGTAGTGCACTACTTCTGACCAGGGCCCATAGGGAGTCATTTGGAACACAATCATGGTGCCTTCATCCACCGTCTTATGTAAGAGTGAGAAAGCAAAAGAGGAAACAGTGTTTATCTAAGAGGTCTATTTTAAGAGCTCCCGGATAACTGATGAGAATACCGTACCATCTTAGTACCTCAGAGACAACACTCCCAGGGCTTTGTTCTGACTGGGATCACAAGTATTTTTGTGCATCCCAAATGGAACCCTATTCTCTGTATAGTGCACTACATTTAACTAGGGCCCATAGGGCTCTGGTCAAGAGTTGTGCACTATGTAGGGAACAGTGTGCCATTTGGGATGCAGTCTTTGAGACGTCTGTATTTATAAGATCATAAATAGCACAGCAGTCTTCTACTCTGCAATAACCATCATCTTCATGAAACAGAAACCTGGATGCAGACGACCACAAGAGAAGATCTACTGCTGACAAAACCTGCCATCAAAGTAGTTATTCTACTCTAAATGGTATATTTACTTCTGCTTTCTTTCTGTTTTTATGCATTATGATAAAACACTGCTCTTATTAGAGTCAATAAAACGATTTGATCTTAATCAAGATCAGCATTTTCCTGAACGCAGCGAGCACTAGCCCTCTGAGCCAGCTGTCCTGCTGCCTTTGGGTTAGTGATTGGAAAAACAATCTGTGATGTGTGTGTGTGTGTGTGTGTGTGTGTGTGTGTGTGTGTGTGTGTGTGTGTGTGTGTGTGTGTGTGTGTGTGTATATGTGCTTGACTCTCATCAAATTCTCTCTTAATGAGAGCACAGTCTGACTAGCCATTTAGAATCAATCAGAGACTTTTCCTTGAACATTAACCAGGTTCCTGCCTCTTTTGCTCAAACACACACACACACACACACACACACACACACACACACACACACACACACACACACACACACACACACACACACACACACACACACACACACACACACACACACACACACACACACTTGCTCTCTCTCAGTTTCTCTCTCTCTCTTGTTACGACCGTTCAATGTTAGCCACAGATATAACCATACACTACCCTGCAGACCATATTTTACAGGTTAGCTAGACTCATATCCTTGAGCATGTGTCCCAAGAGAAACAGACCAAGAGAAAAATAAACGTACCCGTAATAGCGCCATTGTGTGGTCGATATCAATTTTCTTGCACATTTCCAGTCCTCACAGTGTTTGGAACATGTGTACCAAGTTCCGTTACAAAACGAATATCCGTGACTGATTTATATGCATTTATGTGACAGAACACGCCCAAGTGAATGTTTATTTGTCAGTTGCGGCAATGTTGTTTGACGCACTAACCTGGATTATAATGCGCTTACAGACCTTGGTCTATAGATTTCAGATATCAAGTTTGGTGAAGATCGAGTCATTCGGTGCCAGAGGAGTAGTGTTTTAAGTGTTTTTCAAAAAATAAAAAATCATCATAACGAATTTGATGGATTCTTGAGGCAAGTTTGTTCTGTATGATGAGAGGGAAATATGTATAACATTTCATGGCTCTAGGTCACACAGGATGCGGGGGCTGACCTTTCAAAGTTTGCATTTTCAATCGCTTGTTATAGAGCCACTATGTGGCCAATCGGCATGGTATTGCATGAGAGGGTGTGACTCTTGGGCCTTTACCATGTTGCTAAGTTACACAATCCTGGGCCTTTTCATCTCACAGGAATTAGAATGTTATCACCAAAACAGCAGAAAAAGGAACACAATAATATCAATAAGGAAGTGGAACAAATACAAGAGAGTTTCAGCAGCTTTGCAGCTTGAACCCCAAACAATAAAATACAAGACTACTAACACAAAGTAAACAGCTCAGTAGAACAGAATAAACATTTTAACATCAGTATAATAAAGGAAGGGATCATTTATAGTCCAATATTTACAAGTGTATTGGGGAAGGCGGGGAAGTATATAAATTGAGCAGTATAATAAGAGTCTGGTAGCAGCAGTTGTGATGTGTATGTAGCATGAATGTGTGTGTGTGTGTGTGTGTGTGTGTGTGTGTGTGTGTGTGTGTGTGTGTGTGTGTGTGTGTGTGTGTGTGTGTGTGTGTGTGTGTGTGTGTGTGTGTGTGTGTGTGTGTGTGTGTGTGTGTGTGTGTGTGTGTGTGTGTGTGCTAAGGTGCAGAGAATCAGAGCAGGTGGTCAGTCCAGTTTAAGTGTTCAGCAGTCTAATAGCTTGTAGAAACTGTCTCTGAGCCTGTTGTTATCAGACCTCATGTTCCGATACCGTCTGCCCGACGGGAAGGGAGAGAACAGCTCGTGGCTGGGATGTGTGGAGTCCTTGATGATGCTGTGTGCCTTCCTCAGGCACTGTTTCAAGTAGATTTCGTGGAATGCGTGGGAGTACGGTCCCAGTGATTTACTGGGCCGTCTTCACCACCCGCTGGAGGGCCTTGCAGTCATGGCCGGAGCAATACCCATACCAGGCCATGATGCAACCAGTCAGGATGCTCTCGATGGTGCAGCGGTAGTATTTGGAGAGGACCCGGGGCGGCATGCCAAATTTCTTCAGCCGCTTTAAGAAGAAGAGACGCTGTTGTGCCCTCTTGACAAGAGTGGTGGTGTTGTTGGTCCATGGCATGGCTGGTACCCACACTCTTACCAACCTCTCCATGCCCACTGTCCTAGTGCCACAGACTTGGGGTGTATCTCAATAGTGGGATTGAAGGGAAGGAGATGAAGGAAGGGGAGCTGCTTTAGACTATTGAGATACACCCAGGATCAGGGACAAACGCTACTCCTGGCTGGTATGGGCTGTCACCCAAATCCCTGCCCACCTCCATGCCCACTGTCTGTGTGGCATCATAGGGCTGTCTGTGTGGCATCATAGGGCTGTCCGTGTGGCATCATAGGGCTGTCCGTGTGGCATCATAGGGCTGTCTGTGTGGCATCATAGGGCTGTCTGTGTGGCATCATAGGGCTGTCTGTGTGGCATCATAGGGCTGTCTGTGTGGCATCATAGGGCTGTCTGTGTGGCATCATAGGGCTATCTGAATGAACAAGCCTTGCGTGAGCTCAACTCTGGGGCCAGAGAGTCTACTGTGTTTCTGCGGTTGGAGAAACAACTTTACTCAGGTTACTGCTGAAGCCATTAGTAGTTGTTATGTCAGACCACAAACTCCAATTGCATTATTATTCAAGCCTCTCCACGATGCAGTAATCATCTAGATGTACTGTATATTCTAAGTTTGATTCCACCATAGAAAACAGAAATGTATTTGCAATGTTTATCCTAACTTTAATTACAAAGATGAACCTCATTTCCAAGTTATTCTAACGTTGAATGAAAAATTATTTGTTTTTAGAAGCTGTGCTTCACTCAAAAGGTATGTCTTCGTCCCAAATGGCTCCCTAATCTCTATTTAGTGCACTTTGGGCCCTGGTCAAAAGTAGTGCACTATATAGGGAATAGGGTACAATTTGGGACTAAACCTATGTCTCTGTAGGAATATATGGCTGACACTTAAATGATTTCATAACAAGTAAAAAAAAAAAAAACACTAGTTGAGACCTTGCCAGTGATATTGGAACCACCTGCGTTCTGTGTATGTTAAAAACTACACAAGCTAGTTCCATGGATTGTGACGGCAATTTGGGGCTTGGTTGGTTGATCCTTATCTTTAGGTCTGGCTCTGGGTACTGCGTGTGTCTGCCTGTCTGGCTCTGGGTACTGTGTGTGTCGGCCTGCCTGTATTTGTCTCTGGGTACTGCGTGTGTCTGCCTGTCTGGCTCTGGGTACTGTGTGTGTCGGCCTGTCTGGCTCTGGGTACTGCGTGTGTCTGCCTGTCTGGCTCTGGGTACTGTGTGTGTCGGCCTGTCTGGCTCTGGGTACTGCGTGTGTCTGCCTGTCTGGCTCTGGGTACTGTGTGTGTCGGCCTGTCTGTCTCTGGGTACTGTGTGTGTCTGCCTGTCTGGCTCTGGGTACTGTGTGTGTCTGCCTGTCTGGCTCTGGGTACTGCGTGTGTCTGCCTGTCTGGCTCTGGGTACTGTGTGTGTCGGCCTGTCTGTCTCTGGGTACTGCGTGTGTCGGCCTGTCTGGCTCTGGGTACTGTGTGTGTCGGCCTGTCTGTCTCTGGGTACTGCGTGTGTCTGCCTGTATCTGTCTCTGGCTACTGTGTGTGTATGCCTGTATCTGTCTCTGAGTACTGTGTGTGTCGGCCTGTATCTGTCTCTGGGTACTGCGTGTGTCTGCCTGTATCTGTCTCTGGGTACTGCGTGTGTCGGCCTGTCTGGCTCTGAGTACTGTGTGTGTCGGCCTGTATCTGTCTCTGGGTACTGCGTGTGTCTGCCTGTATCTGTCTCTGGGTACTGTGTGTGTCTGCCTGTCTGGCTCTGGGTACTGTGTGTGTCGGCCTGTCTGGCTCTGGGTACTGTGTGTGTCTGCCTGTATCTGTCTCTGGGTACTGCGTGTGTCGGCCTGTCTGGCTCTGGGTACTGTGTGTGTCTGCCTGTATCTGTCTCTGGGTACTGTGTGTGTCTGCCTGTCTGGCTCTGGGTACTGCGTGTGTCTGCCTGTATCTGTCTCTGGGTACTGCGTGTGTCGGCCTGTCTGTCTCTGGGTACTGCGTGTGTCGGCCTGTCTGTCTCTGGGTACTGCGTGTGTCTGCCTGTATCTGTCTCTGGGTACTGTGTGTGTCTGCCTGTCTGGCTCTGGGTACTGTGTGTGTCGGCCTGTCTGGCTCTGGGTACTGCGTGTGTCTGCCTGTATCTGTCTCTGGGTACTGTGTGTGTCGCCCTGTCTGTCTCTGGGTACTGCGTGTGTCTGCCTGTATCTGTCTCTGGGTACTGTGTGTGTCGGCCTGTCTGGCTCTGGGTACTGCGTGTGTCTGCCTGTATCTGTCTCTGGGTACTGCGTGTGTCTGCCTGTCTGGCTCTGGGTACTGCGTGTGTCGGCCTGTCTGGCTCTGGGTACTGTGTGTGTCGCCCTGTCTGTCTCTGGGTACTGCGTGTGTCTGCCTGTATCTGTCTCTGGGTACTGTGTGTGTCGGCCTGTCTGGCTCTGGGTACTGCGTGTGTCTGCCTGTATCTGTCTCTGGGTACTGTGTGTGTCGCCCTGTCTGTCTCTGGGTACTGCGTGTGTCTGCCTGTATCTGTCTCTGGGTACTGTGTGTGTCGGCCTGTCTGGCTCTGGGTACTGTGTGTGTCTGCCTGTATCTGTCTCTGGGTACTGTGTGTGTCGGCCTGTCTGGCTCTGGGTACTGTGTGTGTCTGCCTGTATCTGTCTCTGGGTACTGTGTGTGTCTGCCTGTATCTGTCTCTGGGTACTGTGTGTGTCGGCCTGTCTGGCTCTGGGTACTGCGTGTGTCTGCCTGTATCTGTCTCTGGGTACTGCGTGTGTCTGCCTGTCTGGCTCTGGGTACTGTGTGTGTCTGCCTGTCTGTCTCTGGGTACTGCGTGTGTCGGCCTGTCTGGCTCTGGGTACTGTGTGTGTCTGCCTGTATCTGTCTCTGGGTACTGTGTGTGTGCTGACAAACTGCCTGGGAGCTCCTCAGTGGTGAAACTCCTCCTCCTTCAATCAGTGGTGAACCAGGTGGAACAAATCTTCCAGGCAATCTGGGCGTGCCAGCACCTGGCTCTGCTGTTGTCTTTAGACCGCAGTGAAAGGAGCATTTATAACACCACAAGACCAAAGAAACTTCATCTTTGTGATCAAGGTGACTGTGCAAGTCAAAGCCCTCCACAAAACTGTGAAAGACAGCCGGTAAGCGCCATATTAGCCATGCTTGGCTAGACTGACTTAAGCAGTGCACTGCTAATGATACTCTGGAAAACACAGACTCTTAACTCTTAATTTTGATAGGATTTTTTCAGTGGTATTTATAACTTCAAATGTTGTTTGTGGGGTATAAAGGAAAAGTAAGAAGAGCCAAATTCATTATTGACAAAGAACTTGTTTGAAATGGTTAAAAGTAATTTAAACTTTGTAGAAATCTTAGTAAACCAAGTTCTTAATTCAGTAACAAATGTATAGTCTAAAAAATCTTTGGCTAAAAAATGTAAGATTTGTCTGCTTAAAACTACTGATTAGAAAATAAATGTAATTTTTTACTACTAAAAATATTTGGGATGTATTTGGCTGAAATGCAAATTTAGAGAAAATATACTGATTCTGCTCATTTGATTAAAAATGGTGGGTTTCTATTTTGGGAAACATTTGCTTAAAAGTGGAAACCTTGTGTTTTATGGTGGCAGAAATGTGTTTATCTGGGGTGAATGTGGATAATTTTGTGTATTTGATTGGGCTGTCAACTCAAATAGTAACTTGTATTTGTCATCTCTTTTGAGGTTTTTCACCTGTTTACTGCCAACCAAAGAATGGTAAATAAAAGACAAACAACTGATTCCATGGCTGTTTATTGAGTGAAATCCAGTTAAAATCTTCATGTGGAGGGACTGTCCTTTTCAAGTGGGGAATTGCACAAGAAAGAGGTCAACTTGACAGTGTGTGTCTGCCTGTCTGGCTCTGGGTACTGTGTGTGTCTGCTTGTCTGGTTCTGGGTACTGTGTGTGTCGGCCTGTCTGGCTCTGGGTACTGCGTGTGTCTGCCTGTCTGGCTCTGGGTACTGCGTGTGTCTGCCTGTCTGGCTCTGGGTACTGCGTGTATCTGTCTCTGGGACTGTGTGTCGGCCTGTATCTGTCTCTGGGTACTGTGTGTGTCGGCCTGTATCTGTCTCTGGGTACTGTGTGTGTCGGCCTGTATCTGTCTCTGGGTACTGTGTGTGTCTGCCTGTATCTGTCTCTGGGTACTGTGTGTGTCGGCCTGTATCTGTCTCTGGGTACTGTGTGTGTCGGCCTGTCTGGGTCTGGGTACTGTGTGTGTCTGGCTCTGGGTACTGCGTGTGTCTGCCTGTATCTGTCTCTGGGTACTGTGTGTGTCTGCCTGTATCTGTCTCTGGGTACTGTGTGTGTCTGCCTGTATCTGTCTCTGGGTACTGTGTGTGTCTGCCTGTATCTGTCTCTGGGTACTGTGTGTGTCTGCCTGTATCTGTCTCTGGGTAATGCACGCACGCCGGCACGCACACACACACACGGCCCTAACACATCTGGACAAGAGGAACACCTATGTGAGAATGCTGTTCATTGACTACAGTTCAGCATTCAACACTATTATTCCCTCCAAGCTCGACACCAAGCTCAGAACCCTGGGTCTGAACACCACCCTCTGCAACTGGATCCTGGACTTCCTGACGAGCAGACCACAGGCTGTGAGGATTGGCAACAACATCTCCTCCACACTGACTCTTAACACAGGGGCCCCCCAGGGGTGTGTCCTCACTCCTCTGCTGTACTCCCTGTTCACCCATGACTGTGTGGCGACACCCACTCCATCATCAGGTTTGCTGACCACACCACGGTTGTAGGCCTGAGTCAGCCTATAGGGATGTGAGTGAACTGGCAGGACAACAAGCTTTCTCTCAATATCAGCAGAACAAAGGAGTTTATTGTCGACTTCAGGATGCAGATGAGGGAACACGCCCCGATCCACATCAACGGCACTGCAGTAGAAAGAGTCAGCAGTTTTAGGTTCCTCCACGTCCACCTCACCGAAGACTTGACATGGACCAACAACACCACCGCTCTTGTCAAGAGGGCACAACAGGATCTTTACTTCTTAACTTCTTATGGCTGCAGGGGCAGTATTGAGTAGCTTGGATGAAAGGTGCACAGAGGTGCCCAGAGTAAACAGCCTGCTCCTCAGTCATAGTTGCTAATATATGCATATTATTATTAGTTTTAGATAGAAAACACTCTGAAGTTTCTAAAACTGTTTGAATTATGTCTGTGAGTATAACAGAACTCATATGGCAGGCAAAAACCTGAGAAGTTCCACTACCTGTTTGAATTTTTTCTGAGGTGGCAGATTTTCAACCAAGCTCTCAATGAAATTACAGCGAGATATGGATGAGGTTTCACTTCCAACGGCTTCCACTAGATGTCAACAGTCAACAGAACTTTGTCTGATGACTCTAATGTGAAGGGGGGCTGAAGGAGACAGGAATGAGTAATCACTGCCATGAGCTGATCACGCATTCACCATGCGCCTTCACAAGAGGAGGACGTCCGTTCCACCGCTCTTCTGAAGTCAATCTAATTCTCCGGTTGGAACGTTATTCAAGATGTATTTTAACAACATTCTAAAGATTGATTCAGTACATCGTTTGACATGTTTCTACTGACTGTTACGGAACTTTTGGACATTTCGTCACGTTTTAGTGAACGCGCTTTGTGACTTTGGAATTGTTTACCAAACGCGCTAACCAAAGTAGCTAATTGGACATAAATAACAGACATTATCGAAAAAATCAAGCATTTACAGTCAATAATAGAGTAGAAAAATAAGTCTATATACAATGTGAGCAAGTGAGGTGAGATAAGGGAGGTGAAGGCAAAAACAAAAAAGGCCATGGTGGCGAAGTAAATACAATATAGCAAGTAAAACACTGGAATGGTTGATTTGCAGTGGAAGAAAGTGCAAAGTAGAGAGAGAAATAATGGGGTGCAAAGGAGGAAAATAAATAAATACAGTAGGGAAAGAGGTAGTTGTTTGGGCTAAATTATAGATGGGCTTTGTACAGGTGCAGTAATTTAAACACTTGCCCCCCAATCCCCCCTTCCCCAATACATGTGTAAATATTGTACTAGAATTTGTGCCTTCCTGTATTATACTTATGCTAAAATGCTTATTTCTATTCCACTGAGCCATTTACTTTATGTTTGTAGTTTTATATTTTATTATTTGTTATTGTTGTTGCATTGTCGAGAAGCAACCTGAAAGTTAGCATTTCGTTGGACGGTTATACCATGTGTATCCTGTTCATACAACTAATAAAACTTCAAACTTAAAAAGCACACACACACACACACACACACACACAAACAGGTGTATGCTAATGAGCGGGTATCGTTGCATGACAACAGAAGATGGTTCCGGACAGTATCGATCATTAGTCAAACATAGAATGTAAATGAGTTGTTGTGATTGGCCTGAACTTCAACCCAGCCAGCCAGTCAGAAGAGGATTGCCTAATGTGTGTTAGATTCTCACCTTGGGGGACACGGCTCGGGGTTGCAGATGCGGCCCATGACTGGAGGGCGGCTGGAGGGGTCACAGAGAGAATCGTCAACCTCCTCTCCTCCTCTCTCCCGGCTCACACACCTGACCACTGCTGTCTGTCTCCCTGGGGGAGAGGGGGAACAGAGTTAGAGAGAGAGGGGAGGAGGGGGGGCAGGCTTAGAGAGAGAGGGGGGGTTTATGTGGAGAATGACAAGGTGGAGAGCAAGGGAGAATGACAAAAGAGAGAAAAACAGAGAGGTAAGGAGACCAAAAACGGAGAACAACAGAGAGGGCAAGTTGAGAGAGGGCGAGTTGAGAGAGGGCGAGCTGAGAGAGGGCGAGTTGAGAAAGGGAGAGTTGAGAGAGGGAGAGTTGAGAGAGGGAGAGCTGAGAGAGGGAGAGTTGAGAAAGGGAGAGTTGAGAGAGGGAGAGCTGAGAGAGGGCGAGCTGAGAGAGGGAGAGTTGAGAGAGGGAGAGCTGAGAGAGGGCGAGCTGAGAGAGGGAGAGCTGAGAGAGGGCGAGCTGAGAGAGGGCGAGCTGAGAGAGGGAGAGCTGAGAGAGGGAAGAGGGCGAGCTGAGAGAGGGAGAGCTGAGAGAGGGAGAGCTGAGAGAGGGCGAGCTGAGAGAGGGCGAGCTGAGAGAGGGAGAGCTGAGAGAGGGAAGAGGGAGAGCTGAGAGAGGGAGAGCTGAGAGAGGGAGAGCTGAGAGAGGGAGAGCTGAGAGAGGGCGAGCTGAGAGAGGGAGAGCTGAGAGAGGGAGAGCTGAGAGAGGGAGAGCTGAGAGAGGTAGACCTGAGAGAGGGCGAGTTGAGAGAGGGAGAGTTGAGAGAGGTAGAGCTGAGAGAGGGAGAGTTGAGAGAGGTAGAGCTGAGAGAGGTAGAGCTGAGAGAGGGAGAGTTGAGAGAGGGAGAGTTGAGAGAGGTAGAGCTGAGAGAGGTAGAGCTGAGAGAGGTAGAGCTGAGAGAGGTAGAGCTGAGAGAGGGAGAGTTGAGAGAGGGAGAGCTGAGAGAGGGAGAGTTGAGAGAGGTAGAGCTGAGAGAGGGAGAGCTGAGAGAGGGAGAGCTGAGAGAGGGAGAGCTGAGAGAGGGAGAGTTGAGAGAGGGAGAGCTGAGAGAGGGAGAGCTGAGAGAGGGCGAGCTGAGAGAGGGCGAGCTGAGAGAGGGCGAGCTGAGAGAGGGCGAGCTGAGAGAGGGCGAGCTGAGAGAGGGAGAGCTGAGAGAGGGAGAGCTGAGAGAGGGCGAGTTGAGAGAGGGCGAGCTGAGAGAGGGCGAGTTGAGAGAGGGCGAGCTGAGAGAGGGAGAGTTGAGAGAGGGAGAGTTGAGAGAGGGAGAGCTGAGAGAGGGCGAGTTGAGAGAGGGCGAGTTGAGAGAGGGCGAGCTGAGAGAGGGCGAGTTGAGAGAGGGCGAGCTGAGAGGGCGAGCTGAGAGAGGGAGAGTTGAGAGAGGTAGAGCTGAGAGAGGGCGAGTTGAGAGAGGGAGAGCTGAGAGAGGTAGAGCTGAGAGAGGGCGAGCTGAGAGAGGGCGAGCTGAGAGAGGGAGAGCTGAGAGAGGGAGAGCTGAGAGAGGGAGAGCTGAGAGAGGGAGAGCTGAGAGAGGTAGAGCTGAGAGAGGTAGAGCTGAGAGAGGGAGAGTTGAGAGAGGGCGAGCTGAGAGAGGGCGAGCTGAGAGAGGGCGAGTTGAGAGAGGGCGAGCTGAGAGAGGGCGAGCTGAGAGAGGGCGAGCTGAGAGAGGGCGAGCTGAGAGAGGGCGAGCTGAGAGAGGGCGAGCTGAGAGAGGGCGAGCTGAGAGAGGGCGAGCTGAGAGAAGTAGAGCTGAGAGAGGGAGAGTTGAGAGAGGGCGAGCTGAGAGAGGGAGAGTTGAGAGAGGGAGAGCTGATAGAGGGAGAGTTGAGAGAGGGCGAGCTGCGCGAGGGCGAGCTGAGAGAGGGAGAGTTGAGAGAGGGCGAGCTGAGAGAGGGAGAGCTGAGAGAGGGCGAGCTGAGAGAGGGAGAGCTGAGAGAGGGAGAGCTGAGAGAGGGCGAGCTGAGAGAGGGCGAGCTGAGAGAGGGCGAGCTGAGAGAGGGCGAGCTGAGAGAGGGCGAGCTGAGAGAGGGAGAGTTGAGAGAGGGCGAGCTGAGAGAGGGCGAGTTGAGAGAGGGAGAGCTGAGAGAGGGAGAGTTGAGAGAGGGCGAGCTGAGAGAGGGCGAGTTGAGAGAGGGAGAGCTGAGAGAGGGAGAGTTGAGAGAGGGCGAGCTGCGCGAGGGCGAGCTGAGAGAGGGCGAGCTGAGAGAGGGCGAGCTGAGAGAGGGAGAGCTGAGAGAGGGCGAGCTGAGAGAGGGAGAGCTGAGAGAGGGAGAGCTGAGAGAGGGCGAGCTGAGAGAGGGCGAGCTGACAGAGGGAGATAGTGGGGTTAGAGAAACAAAGAGGTCACACGGACACTGAGATAGAAACAAAGCATCTACTGCAGGGGTTTGACTACTTGTTCTTCTAAATGAATAACATTTTTGTTTTGGAGGGAAACTAACTCAATATACTTTAAAATGACTGAAACCAAATCCAAACTGTGTAGAAATAATAATGAACCTATATTCATACAGTTTCTTGACTGTTTTAAGCAATTTTCACTGTGGCCTTCCGACCTTCATTAAAGAACAAATGCTGCCCCCGGGGGGAAACGACACCCCCGACCTCCTGTATATGACTATGAGAATCCCATCCTGTATAAAATATTATTATTATTAAGGAGCAAAATAAATAAAAGGAGCAAAATAAATAAATACAGTAGGGAAAGAGGTAGTTGTTTGGGCTAAATTATAGATGGGCTTTGTACATATGACACTTTAATAAGAAAGCCATCTCACAGGGTAATAGTGAAGGAGTTATTTGAGTCATTACCAGATTTATCATGTAGACAAGAATGTTGCATGTTTGGGATAATGCTAGAGTACAACCCTTTTTCGTAATGTTTGGAATTTAGAATTATACCTAGGGTAATGTTTAGGATAATGTTTGTTTTAATGTTTGGGATTATGTTTTGTATGACTTTTTGGGATAATGTGGCAGTATTATTTCAGATAATGTTTGGGGAAATATGTTTGGTATGATGGTTGGGATAACAATGTTACAATGTTTGGGACAACGTTTGGGTTTCGGTGAAGCACCGGTGCAGCTCACCTGTAGCACAGGAGGCCGAGCAGCCACTAAAGCCCCTGTAGTCCCAGTGGTGGGGCTCCTCACCCTGGGTGTGAGGGCCTTGAAGATCCTGGAGGTCAGGAGAGAAGCCTGGGCCTAGAGTACAGGCTCCCCCATCGCAGGGCCTCTCCAGCTGGGGCCGCTCTTCACCGCACTCCTCCTCGGGCAGGTCCACCTCCGTCTGGGTGAAGGAGAGGAGGACACGACACTTCAGCTCCCGTGTCTGTTTGCCGAGCCCACAGGTGACGCTGCAGGGAGACCACGGCCCTGGGATTAACCTGGAGAGTACACACAGAGAGGAAGACTCAGCGAATGGAGTTAGGTAACACTGAGATGAACACGGATGAAATTGTATATGTCTGTTTTTGACCGTCAAAAGTAAAATGCATCTCTACTTTTTTCATAAGAATTAAGTCGTTTCATACAACAATTTTAAAAAACGGACAATTTGTATGTTTTTTTCCCAAAATAACCTTCAAAGAACCCCCTGTATACAGTTCATTTTGAACAGTATTCAGACCCCTTGACTTTTTCCACATTTTGTTAGGTTACAGACATATTCTAAAATGTATTAAATAGTTTTTCCCCCCTCATCAATCTACAAACAATACCCTATAATGACCAAGCAAAAACAGGTTTGTAGAAATTTTTGCTAATTTATAAAAATAAAAACAGAAATATCACATTTACATAAGTATTCAGACCCTTTACTCAGTACTTTGTTGAAAACCCTTAGACAGCAATTAAAGCCTCACATCTTCTTGGGTATGACGCTACAAGCTTGGCACACCTGTATTTGGGGAGCTTCCCATTCTTCTCTGCAGATCCTCTCAACCTCTGTCAGGCAGGATGGTTGCTGCACAACTATTTTCAGGTCTCTCCAGAGATGTTCGATTGGGTTCAAGTCCGGGCTCTGGCTGGGCCACTCAAGGACATTCAGAGACTTGTCCCGAAGCCACTCCTGCGTTGTCTTGGATGTGTGCTGAGGGTCGTTGTCCTGTTGGAAGGCGAACGTTCACCTTAGTCTGAGGTCCTGAGTGCTCTGGAGCAGGTGTTCATCAAGGATCTCTCTGTACTTGGCTCTGTTAATCTTTGCCTCAATCCTGACTAGTCTCCCAGTCCCTGCCGCTGAAAAACACCCACACAGCATGATGCTGCCACCACCATGCTTCCTCCAGATATGACGCTTGGCATTCAGGCCAAAGAGTTGAATCTTGGTTTCATCAGACCAGATAATCTTGTTTCTCATGGTCTGAGAGTCTTTAGTTGCCTTTAGGCAAACTCCAAGTGGGCTGTCATGTGCCTTTTACTGAGGAGTGGCTTCCGTCAGGCCACTCTACCATAAAGGCCCGATTGGTGGAGTACTGCAGAGATGGTTGTCCTTCTGGAAAGTTCTCCCATCTCCACAGAGGAACTCTAGAGCTCTGTCAGTGTGACCATTTGGGTTCTTGGTCAGCTCCCTGACCAAGGCACTTCTCCCCGATTGCTCAGTTTGGCCGGGAGGCCAGCTCTAGGAAGAATGATGGAGGCCACTGTGTTCTTGGCGACCTTCAATGCTGCAGAATTGGTTTGGTAGCCTTCCCCAGATCTATGCCTCGACACAATCCTGTCTCTGAGCTCTACGGACACTTCCTTTGACCTCATGGCTTGGTTTTTGCTCTGACATGCACTGTCAACTGTGGGACCTTATATAGACAGGTGGGTGCCTTTCCAAATCATGTCCAATCAATTTAATTTACCACAGGTGGATTCCAATCAAGTTGTAGAAACATCTCAAGGATGATCAATGAAAACAGGATGCAGCTGAGCAACATTTTGAGTCTTATAGCTAAGGGTCTGAATACTTATGTAAATAAGATATTTCAGTTTTTTTTTATTTGTAATACATGTACAAACATTTCTAAATACCTGTTTTCACTTTGTCATTATGGGGTATTGTGTGTAGATTGCTGAGGATTTTTTTTATGTAATCCATTTTAGAATAAGGCTGTAATGTAGCAAAATGCAGAAAAATTAAAGGGGTCTCAATACTTTCCAAAGGCACCGTATGGTTCTAACTAGAACCCTCTATGAAGGGTTCTACCAATAACCATTTTATAATCTAAAGGTTATTCCTAGAACCGTCTGTGAATGGTTCTAAATCAAATCAAATCAAATGTATTTATATAGCCCTTCTTACATCAGCTGATATCTCAAAGTGCTGTACAGAAACCCAGCCTAAAACCCCAAACAGCAAGCAATGCAGGTGTAGAAGTTCTCTACCGAGAGCCTTTTCATCTTTGGGGGGGTTCTTCCTATAACCCTCCATGAACAGTTCCATTAACCCTATTAGACTTTAAAATGTAATTAGTTATGACAATACATTGCATGTATCATAAGGCCTTCATTTGAGGGCCTAATTATACCCTAACACAGCAGTGTTAGGAATATCCTGGTTTGCAGGCCACATCAGGCCTTCAAGTCACATTAAACTGGCATTATATTGGAATCCAGCCAGTTAGGATATCCTGCAACCTGCATTCAGAATGACTGCCAGGGTAGGGAAGACTGAATACTGAGACTCAATCATCTAAACTGGAACAACCATCTCAGTAACGGGTATAATAAATCCAATTTCTAACATATTGGATTCGTTTAAAAAACGGTATGTTATTTATCTTTGTGTAGCATAAAATAAATCAACCAAGCAATGCACATGCAAAAACATAGATTACAGTAAAACAAACAATTCCGAAAATCTCGCTGCAATAGAGCATGCTGGGAAATATTATATATGGTTCTATGTAGAACACTTCTGGCCTTTCAAAGAAACATCAAAGAACCGTTTCTTCCAAAAAGGGTTCTTAGGATGTTAAAAGTTCGAGGTAGAACCCTTTGCCTTACAAAGAACCTTGTCTTCCAAAAAGGGTTATTCTGATCAAAACAGTTCTTGGTAGAACCCTATCCCTCCGAAAAAAGACTGTAGGAAAATCATGCCATTTGGAATGCAGACTAACACTGAATGACAGACACGTTCTGGCTCAGCCAACCAAACACAGACCGACTGAAGTCCAAAGCTGTACTCTGACACACATTTTGGATACACAGTATATTTCAGTGAAAGAACAATCTTTTACATTTGTAGTGTGTTGTATCTATACTCAGCGGGGAGGGAGGTAAAGAGGTGGGAAAATAGACGGAGAGACAGAAAGAGAAAGAAAGAGACAGAGAGAGCATGAAGAATGAAAAAAAGAAAATTTCTTCATAAACAAAATAAAGTGACAGAAATCAGATCGTGACAATATTCATGTCTTGTATCTTTCTGCTGCTTATAAAAGTAATGTAATTCCAGAGGGTTTGTGAAAGTAGTTACATTTGTCCAATTGTCCCCCAAAGCCAGATGAGAAAGTCAACACATACACACACACACACACACACACACACACACACACACACACACACACACACACACACACACACACACACACACACCCTGGTCCCGCTGTCTAAACATTCTTCTAGCGCTTGGGATTCCGTTTTATGGGACCTGCTATTCCCTCACAGCCGTAGTGTGTCATGTTTGGACCGGTGTGTTGTGTGTGTGTGTGTGTGTGTGTGTGTGTGCATGCGCGCGTGTGCGTGTCTGTCATGTTTAGACTGTGTCATTAAGAAAGATCATGATGATGTCAGAATGTAAATGAAAATGGAGAAAACAGAGTCTTCTATGTACGGGGGTGAATGACTGATGTAAAGTGCTTTACTTCCAAAGACGTTGGGAACTAATGAGGGTGAAAGAGGTGGTGGGGAGGCTGTGTGTGTGTGTGTGTGTATCTGTGTGTGTGTGTGTGTGTGTGTGTGTGTGTGTGTGTGTGTGTGTGTGTGTGTGTGTGTGTGTGTGTGTGTGTGTGTGTGTGTGTGTGTGTGTGTGTGTGTGTGTGTGTGTGTGTTGGGAACTCTCTGAGGATGTGTCTGCAAGGGGTGTGGGAGATGTCTGCGAGTGTGTGTGTAAGAGAGTGTGTGTGGGTGTGTGAGCCTCTAGACCTGACAGATCCCAGGGTGTGTGTGTCAGTACTAACAGGACCACAGCAGCAGGACATAATCACATGCTCATCACCAACAGAGCAAGGAGAGGAAACCCACCAGGACATTAGCACAGACTGTGGATAAGCTCTGGCGGTGTGTGTGTGTGAGTTATCAGGCCCGTGATAAGGGCTTGTGTTGGAGATATCCGGACCGCCATGCTCAGTGACTCAGCCTCTACACACGCATGCATGCACGCACACACCACCGGAATCCTGGAGTGTTCTCCTATATATAGCAACATGAGTAACCGTGCGGAAAAGGAACGTTAAAAAGGGAAGTCTGTCTCTGATAGGGGTTAGGCACTACAGCAGTAATACAAGACAAGTTATCAAGGGAAACAGCCAATCTGGCAACCCTTTGCTCAGACTATACTGAGGGTTGCCAGATCTGCTGTGTTCCTGATAAGTTTTTCAACTACTGCTGGGTCTCTCTCCTCTGTGAACTCTTAACCTTTTACTGCAGTGGGCTAAATCAGGGTCACACAGAGTGTTTCTTGGTAGTCTTAAACAAATCTACTTTCAAACAAAAGTATATACCACACACACATGGTTATGGGCTTACAAAAAAGAAGACACCTGTACCATGTCAGATGTAGATGTGAAATGTATTAAATGTTGAGTTTGCATCCCAATATTACACTTTATATACAATACAGACGACTGAAATATAACAAAACTGTTTGACATAGAAACACCGGATTTTATGCATTTAAAAAAAATATATGTTTAATAATTATGAAATTACAAATACCGTTCCACCCATGAGGCCACTAGAGGGTGCTTTAGTAATTTGACTGCAGGAAAGGGCCACACACATTTACTCCACATAGTGTTTAATGAACCGCTGTAATAGATGCCTTTGGTAGACCACAGCCGACCGCGGCGGAGGAGGTATGCACACACGCATGTGTATGACTGCTTCTTCATGTGTGTGTTTATATGCATGTGTGTGCCTGCCTGCATGCACTGTAAGTGTGTGTGTGTGTATATCAGAGTGTGAATACATATGTGTGTGTGTGTGTGTGTGTGTGTGCGTGCGTGCGTGCGTGCGTGCGTGTGTGTATCTCTACTTACGTTGGTTCCTCTGTAGCGGTGCGTTGTTCTTCCAGCTCCTGGGCTTGTTTTAACCAGGGGAGCTTGGCCTCCACAGGAACTGACTCTAGACCAGATATTACACACACATAGTTAGTCAGCTGCCTTACACTGGGCAGGGTAACTGACTCCAGATCTACCCATTTCTGATGAATTGCACACATCCACAAGGGTTGGCCTAGGATAACACTGCAATGTGTGGAACATCTCTCTCTCTCTGGTTTTACTATCCTTGTGGGGACCAGAACATTTATTTACTATCCTTGTGGGGACCAGAACATTTATTTACTATCCTTGT
Source organism: Salvelinus alpinus (assembly GCF_045679555.1). NCBI lineage: Eukaryota > Metazoa > Chordata > Actinopteri > Salmoniformes > Salmonidae > Salvelinus > Salvelinus alpinus. Next base: position 20,463,072 of record NC_092090.1, read on the forward strand.
GGGGACCAGAACATTTATTTACTATCCTTGTGGGGACCAGAACATTATTTACTATCCTTGTGGGGACCAGAACATTTATTTACTATCATTGTGGGGACCAGAACATTTATTTACTATCCTTGTGGGGACCAGAACATTTATTTACTATCCTTGTGGGGACCAGAACATTTATTTACTATCCTTGTGGGGACCAGAACATTTATTTACTATCCTTGTGGGGACCAGAACATTTATTTACTATCCTTGTGGGGACCAGAACATGTATTTACTATCCTTGTGGGGACCAGAACATTTATTTACTATCCTTGTGGGGACCAGAACATTTATTTACTATCCTTGTGGGGACCAGAACATTTATTTACTATCATTGTGGGGACCAGAACATTTATTTACTATCCTTGTGGGGACCAGAACATTTATTTACTATCCTTGTGGGGACCAGAACATTTATTTACTATCCTTGTGGGGACCAGAACATTTATTTACTATCCTTGTGGGGACCAGAACATTTATTTACTATCCTTGTGGGGACCAGAACATGTATTTACTATCCTTGTGGGGACCAGAACATTTATTTACTATCCTTGTGGGGACCAGAACATTTATTTACTATCCGTGTGGGGACCAGAACATTATTTACTATCCGTGTGGGGACATTTCTCCAGCCCGCAAGGAAAAATGCTATTTTAGGCTGAGGAATTAGGTTTAGGGTTACAGTTAGTTAGGGTTAGGGTTAAGGTTAGGGTTAGGTTAAAGGGTTACGGTTAGCGGTTAGGGAAAATAGGATTTTGAATGGGAATCAATTGTTTGGTCCCCAAAAGGAGAGTAAAACAAATGTGTGTGTGTGTGTGTGTGTGTGTGTGTGTGTGTGTGTGTGTGTGTGTGTGTGTGTGTGTGTGTGTGTGTGTGTGTGTGTGTGTGTGTGTGTGTGTGTGTGTGTGTGTGTGTGTGTGTGTGTGTGTGTGTGTGTGTGCGTGCGTGCGTGCGTGCGTGCGTGCGTGCGTGCGTGCGTAAGAGAGACTGTGTGCGTGGGTGTGCAAGGCCCTGACTGACCCTGACTGACCCTGACTGACCCCAGCATGAAAACGACCAAACCAATCACCATACTACTAAATCAGAAGAGAGGGGTGGTTCATTTACAATACATCTCCTCCTCTCAACCAAATGATCATCCTTACTATTTCACTGGGAGACTTTTTAAAAGCAAATATTTCTCTCAAGTAGCTCCTATTTTCACCCACCATTTACTCCAGATGTCTGCCACGATGCCAGTTTTGACTCTTTGCCAACATTACTGAAGCCTGGAGTTCTAGAGCCAAACCCACATCACTGCACACACACTCCACACTCCACACACAGACTTTCTGATACACCCCCCCCCCCCCACACACTCCACACTCCACACACAGACTTTCTGATACACCCCCCCCCCCCCCACACACTCCACACACAGACTTTCTGATACACACCCCCCCCCCACACACTCCACATTCATTCCACACACAGACTTTCTGATACACCCCCCCCCCCCCCCCACACACACACACACACATACACACATATACACACCCCAGTGGTCTTTAGTCTCCAGTCCCTCAGCCATATCTAGCTGTGATAATGAAGCCCTATGACTTAGTTAATTGTCTTCTGTGTAAATATTTGCTTGCCAGATTGAGTTTTACTCCTGACTGTATGTAGATGGGGGCGGCTGACAGTATTAGCTGTATATAGACAGGGGGAGGCTGACAGTATTAGCTGTATGTAGACGGGGGGGGGGGGGCTGACAGTCTTAGCTGTATGTGGATAGGGGGAGGCTGACAGTATTAGCTGTATGTAGAAGGGGGAGGCTGACAGTATTAGCTGTATGTAGACGGGGGGGCTGACAGTCTTAGCTGTATGTGGATAGGGGGAGGCTGACAGTATTAGCTGTATGTTGACAGGGGGAGGCTGACAGTATTAGCTGTATGTAGACGGGGGAGGCTGACAGTATTAGCTGTATGTAGACAGGGGGAGGCTGACAGTGTTAGCTGTATGTTGACAGGGAGAGGCTGACAGTATTAGCTGTATGTAGAAGGGGGAGGCTGACAGTATCAGCTGTATGTAGACAGGGGAAGGCTGACAGTATTAGCTGTATGTCGACAGGGGGAGGCTGACAGTATTAGCTGTATGTAGACAGGGGGAGGCTGACAGTATTAGCTGTATGTAGACAGGGGAGGCTGACAGTATTAGCTGTATGTAGACGAGGGAGGCTGACAGTATTAGCTGTATGTAGACAGGGGGGGGGGGGGCTGACAGTATTTGCTGTATGTAGACAGGGGGAGGCTGACAGTATTAGCTGTATGTAGACAGGGGGAGGCTGACAGTATTAGCTGTATGTAGACGGGGGAGGCTGACAGTATTAGCTGTATGTAGACAGGGGGAGGCTGACAGTGTTAGCTGTATGTTGACAGGGAGAGGCTGACAGTATTAGCTGTATGTAGAAGGGGGAGGCTGACAGTATCAGCTGTATGTAGACAGGGGAAGGCTGACAGTATTAGCTGTATGTCGACAGGGGGAGGCTGACAGTATTAGCTGTATGTAGACAGGGGGAGGCTGACAGTATTAGCTGTATGTAGACAGGGGAGGCTGACAGTATTAGCTGTATGTAGACGAGGGAGGCTGACAGTATTAGCTGTATGTAGACAGGGGGGGGGGGGCTGACAGTATTTGCTGTATGTAGACAGGGGAGGCTGACAGTATTAGCTGTATGTAGACGTCTACATACAGCTAATACTGTCAGCCTCCCCTGTCTACATACAGCCAATACTGTCAGCCTCCCCCTGTCTACATACAGCTAATACTGTCAGCCTCCCCCTGTCGACATACAGCTAATACTGTCAGCCTTCCCCTGTCTACATACAGCTGATACTGTCAGCCTCCCCCTTCTACATACAGCTAATACTGTCAGCCTCTCCCTGTCAACATACAGCTAACACTGTCAGCCTCCCCCTGTCTACATACAGCTGATACTGTCAGCCTCCCCCGTCTACATACAGCTAATACTGTCAGCCTCCCCTGTCAACATACAGCTAATACTGTCAGCCTCCCCCTATCCACATACAGCTAAGACTGTCAGCCCCACCGTCTACATACAGCTAATACTGTCAGCCTCCCCCTTCTACATACAGCTGATACTGTCAGCCTTCGCCTATCCACATACAGCTAAGACTGTCAGCCGCCCGCCCGCGTCTGACATACAGCTGATACTGTCAGCCTCCCGCTGTCTATATACAGCTAATACTGTCAGCCGCCCCCATCTACATACAGTCAGGAGTAAAACTCAATCTGGCAAGCAAATATTTACACAGAAGACAATTAACTAAGTCATAGGGCTTCATTATCACAGCAGTGTTAGCTGTATGTTGACAGGGGGAGGCTGACAGGATTAGCTGTATGTAGACGGGGGGAGGCTGACAGTATTAGCTGTATGTAGACGGGGGAGGCTGACAGTATTAGCTGTATGTTGACAGGGGGAGGCTGACAGTATTAGCTGTATGTAGACAGGGGGAGGCTGACAGTATTAGCTGTATGTCGACAGGGGGAGGCTGACAGTATTAGCTGTATGTCGACAGGAGGAGGCTGACAGTCTTAGCTGTATGTCGACAGGGGGAGGCTGACAGTATTAGCTGTATGTGGATAGGGGGAGGCTGACAGTATTAGCTGTATGTAGACAGGGGGAGGCTGACAGTATTAGCTGTATGTCGACAGGGGGAGGCTGTCAGTATTAGCTGTATGTAGACAGGGGGAAGCTGACAGTGTTAGCTGTATGTTGACAAGGGGAGGCTGACAGTATTAGCTGTATGTCGATAGGGGGAGGCTGACAGTATTAGCTGTATGTTGACAGGGGGAGGCTGTCAGTATTAGCTGTATGTAGACAGGGGGAGGCTGACAGTATTAGCTGTATGTCGACAGGAGGAGGCTGATAGTATTAGCTGTATGTAGACAGGGGGAGGCTGACAGTATTAGCTGTATGTCGACAGGGGGAGGCTGACAGTATTAGCTGTATGTTGACATGGGGAGGCTGACAGTATTAGCTGTATGTCGACAGGGGGAGGCTGACAGTATTAGCTGTATGTTGACAAAGGGAGGCTGACAGTATTAGCTGTATGTCGACAGGGGGAGACTGACAGTGTTAGCTGTATGTAGACAGGGGGAGGCTGACAGTATTAGCTGTATGTTGACAAGGGGAGGCTGACAGTATTAGCTGTATGTCGACAGGGGGAGGCTGACAGTATTAGCTGTATGTTGACAGGGGGAGGCTGTCAGTATTAGCTGTATGTTGACAAGGGGAGGCTGACAGTATTAGCTGTATGTAGACAGGGGGAGGCTGTCAGTATTAGCTGTATGTAGACAGGGAAGGCTGACAGTACTAGTTGTATGTAGACAGGGTGGGACACACACATAAACACAGACACATTGGATACTGTACCTCTGGGTTTGTGGCATGCGACAGGTACCAGGCAGTCTTCTTTGATATGTGGTTTGAGGGATGTGTTACAGCCACCAGTGTGCTGTCCCCTGTGGTCAATACACAGGACCACTCTGTACCGCAACCCACGGCCACACGTCACTGTGCACTGCAAAACACACACACACACACACACACACACACACACACACACACACACACACACACACACACACACACACACACACACACACACACACACACACACACACACACACACACACACACACACACACACACAGTTACAATAGCACACACTATAACCAACCACCAGTTTATATAAACGTAATACTGACTTTATATAAATTGTATATGTTATATGCACATAAGCTCCTGTTCTTACCACATACAGCCAGTTCATATAGGCTTCATAGCCAGTTCATAGAGGCTTCATAGCCAGTTTACAGAGGCTTGTAGCCAGTGGCAGTGGCTTCAAGTTCTTCTGTGTGCACATCACTGAGAGAGCTGACTAGAAACGATTCGGTTGGCTGTTTTATGTGTGGATTAATTGTCGGAGTAGAGGACCTTGTAAATTTCAGGTAAAATAAAAACTCAATGTTTATATCCCAGGACTATAACACCTGCTAAACTGTGTATGCGATCAATAAACAGTGATTAGATGTTTTCACTTGGTAGCTCACCTGAGACCACTCCATGGCAACCCACTGTGGACAGGTGAAGCTGTTGCAGCTCTGCTGCGTGATTGGCCGAGGGGAGTGTGTGCACTTCCACTCCTCCACCTGAGTGATCTGTCCGTGGGCGTCGTCCTCAACACACACCACGCTGCGCTCCTGCAGCCCGCCACTCTCCCCACACGACACTGAACACTCCGTCCAGGGACCCTGCTCCCACCTGGGGAGAAACAGCAATAAGATGCGTAGAACTCTTTAGAATGCATTATACAGTGACATAGCATAGGAGTAGCTAACACTGAGCTATAACATGGTTGTGACTATCTGAGACCCTTAATTCAGTGACATAGCATAGGCATAACACAGAACACAGGGACATGGAATAGAATGAGATGTATTTGTAACCACACAAAGATGTAGGGAGAATATATATACTCAGAAGATGTTTGACACGTCCTCTCTGTTACTGACAGTAGATAATAATGTCATAGTACTACAGTAGTACAGGCTCTGTGATAGACTAGTGTCCTGTCCAGGCTACTACAGTAGTACAGGCTCTGTGATAGACTAGTGTCCTGTCCAGGGTACTACAGTAGTACAGGCTCTGTGATAGACTAGTGTCCTGTCCATGGTACTACAGTAGTACAGGCTCTGTGATAGACTAGTGTCCTGTCCAGGGTACTACAGTAGTACAGGCTCTGTGATAGACTAGTGTCCTGTCCAGGGTACTACAGTAGTACAGGCTCTGTGATAGACTAGTGTCCTGTCCAGGCTACTACAGTAGTACAGGCTCTGTGATAGACTAGTGTCCTGTCCAGGGTACTACAGTAGTACAGGCTCTGTGATAGACTAGTGTCCTGTCCAGGGTACTACAGTAGTACAGGCTCTGTGATAGACTAGTGTCCTGTCCAGGGTACTACAGTAGTACAGGCTCTGTGATAGACTAGTGTCCTGTCCAGGGTACTACAGTAGTACAGGCTCTGTGATAGACTAGTGTCCTGTCCAGGGTACTACAGTAGTACAGGCTCTGTGATAGACTAGTGTCCTGTCCAGGGTACTACAGTAGTACAGGCTCTGTGATAGACTAGTGTCCTGTCCAGGGTACTACAGTAGTACAGGCTCTGTGATAGACTAGTGTCCTGTCCATGGCTACTACAGTAGTACAGGCTCTGTGATAGACTAGTGTCCTGTCCAGGCTACTACAGTAGTACAGGCTCTGTGATAGACTAGTGTCCTGTCCAGGGTACTACAGTAGTACAGGCTCTGTGATAGACTAGTGTCCTGTCCAGGGTACTACAGTAGTACAGGCTCTGTGATAGACTAGTGTCCTGTCCAGGGTACTACAGTAGTACAGGCTCTGTGATAGACTAGTGTCCTGTCCAGGGTACTACAGTAGTACAGGCTCTGTGATAGACTAGTGTCCTGTCCAGGGTACTACAGTAGTACAGGCTCTGTGATAGACTAGTGTCCTGTCCAGGGTACTACAGTAGTACAGGCTCTGTGATAGACTAGTGTCCTGTCCAGGGTACTACAGTAGTACAGGCTCTGTGATAGACTAGTGTCCTGTCCAGGGTACTACAGTAGTACAGGCTCTGTGATAGACTAGTGTCCTGTCCAGGCTACTACAGTAGTACAGGCTCTGTGATAGACTAGTGTCCTGTCCAGGCTACTACAGTAGTACAGGCTCTGTGATAGACTAGTGTCCTGTCCAGGGTACTACAGTAGTACAGGCTCTGTGATAGACTAGTGTCCTGTCCAGGGTACTACAGTAGTACAGGCTCTGTGATAGACTAGTGTCCTGTCCAGGGTACTACAGTAGTACAGGCTCTGTGATAGACTAGTGTCCTGTCCAGGGTACTACAGTAGTACAGGCTCTGTGATAGACTAGTGTCCTGTCCAGGGTACTACAGTAGTACAGGCTCTGTGATAGACTAGTGTCCTGTCCAGGGTACTACAGTAGTACAGGCTCTGTGATAGACTAGTGTCCTGTCCAGGGTACTACAGTAGTACAGGCTCTGTGATAGACTAGTGTCCTGTCCAGGGTACTACAGTAGTACAGGCTCTGTGATAGACTAGTGTCCTGTCCAGGGTACTACAGTAGTACAGGCTCTGTGATAGACTAGTGTCCTGTCCAGGGTACTACAGTAGTACAGGCTCTGTGATAGACTAGTGTCCTGTCCAGGGTACTACAGTAGTACAGGCTCTGTGATAGACTAGTGTCCTGTCCATGGTACTACAGTAGTACAGGCTCTGTGATAGACTAGTGTCCTGTCCAGGGTACTACAGTAGTACAGGCTCTGTGATAGACTAGTGTCCTGTCCAGGGTACTACAGTAGTACAGGCTCTGTGATAGACTAGTGTCCTGTCCAGGGTACTACAGTAGTACAGGCTCTGTGATAGACTAGTGTCCTGTCCAGGGTACTACAGTAGTACAGGCTCTGTGATAGACTAGTGTCCTGTCCAGGGTACTACAGTAGTACAGGCTCTGTGATAGACTAGTGTCCTGTCCAGGCTACTACAGTAGTACAGGCTCTGTGATAGACTAGTGTCCTGTCCAGGCTACTACAGTAGTACAGGCTCTGTGATAGACTAGTGTCCTGTCCAGGGTACTACAGTAGTACAGGCTCTGTGATAGACTAGTGTCCTGTCCAGGGGGTGACTACAGTAGTACAGGCTCTGTGATAGACTAGTGTCCTGTCCAGGGTACTACAGTAGTACAGGCTCTGTGATAGACTAGTGTCCTGTCCAGGGTACTACAGTAGTACAGGCCCTGTGATAGACTAGTGTCCTGTCCAGGGTACTACAGTAGTACAGGCTCTGTGATAGACTAGTGTCCTGTCCAGGCTCCTACAGTAGTACAGGCTCTGTGATTGACTAGTGTCCTGTCCAGGGTACTACAGTAGTACAGGACCTGTGATAGACTAGTGTCCTGTCCAGGTGGTGTACTACAGTAGTGCAGGCTCTGTGATAGACTAGTGTCCTGTTCAGGGTACTACAGTAGTACAGGCTCTGTGATAGACTAGTGTCCTGTCCATGGTACTACAGTAGTACAGGCTCTGTGATAGACTAGTGTCCTGTCCAGGGTACTACAGTAGTACAGGCTCTGTGATAGACTAGTGTCCTGTCCAGGGTACTACAGTAGTACAGGCTCTGTGATAGACTAGTGTCCTGTCCAGGGTACTACAGTAGTACAGGCTCTGTGATAAACTAGTGTCCTGTCCAGGCTACTACAGTAGTACAGGCTCTGTGATAGACTAGTGTCCTGTCCAGGGTACTACAGTAGTACAGGCTCTGTGATAGACTAGTGTCCTGTCCAGGCTACTACAGTAGTACAGGCTCTGTGATAGACTAGTGTCCTGTCCAGGGTACTACAGTAGTACAGGCTCTGTGATAGACTAGTGTCCTGTCCAGGGTACTACAGTAGTACAGGCTCTGTGATAAACTAGTGTCCTGTCCAGGGTACTACAGTAGTACAGGCTCTGTGATAGACTAGTGTCCTGTCCAGGGTACTACAGTAGTACAGGCTCTGTGATAGACTAGTGTCCTGTCCAGGGTACTACAGTAGTACAGGCTCTGTGATAGACTAGTGTCCTGTCCAGGGTACTACAGTAGTACAGGCTCTGTGATAGACTAGTGTCCTGCCCAGGCTACTACAGTAGTACAGGCTCTGTGATAGACTAGTGTCCTGTCCAGGGGGTGTACTACAGTAGTACAGGCCCTGTGATAGACTAGTGTCCTGTCCAGGGTACTACAGTAGTACAGGCTCTGTGATAGACTGGTGTCCTGTCCAGGGTACTACAGTAGTACAGGCTCTGTGATAGACTAGTGTCCTGTCCAGGGTACTACAGTAGTACAGGCTCTGTGATAGACTAGTGTCCTGTCCAGGATACTACAGTAGTACAGGCCCTGTGATAGACTAGTGTCCTGTCCAGGGTACTACAGTAGTACAGGCTCTGTGATAGACTAGTGTCCTGTCCAGGGTACTACAGTAGTACAGGCTCTGTGATAGACTAGTGTCCTGTCCAGGGTACTACAGTAGTACAGGCTCTGTGATAGACTAGTGTCCTGTCCAGGGTACTACAGTAGTACAGGCTCTGTGATAGACTAGTGTCCTGTCCAGGGTACTACAGTAGTACAGGCTCTGTGATAGACTAGTGTCCTATCCAGGGTACTACAGTAGTACAGGCTCTGTGATAGACTAGTGTCCTGTCCAGGGTACTACAGTAGTACAGGCTCTGTGATAGACTAGTGTCCTGTCCAGGCTACTACAGTAGTACAGGCTCTGTGATAGACTAGTGTCCTGTCCAGGCTACTACAGTAGTACAGGCTCTGTGATAGACTAGTGTCCTATCCAGGGGGTGCACTACAGTAGTACAGGCTCTGTGATAGACTAGTGTCCTGTCCAGGGTACTACAGTAGTACAGGCTCTGTGATAGACTAGTGTCCTGTCCAGGGTACTACAGTAGTACAGGCTCTGTGATAGACTAGTGACCTGTCCAGGCTACTACAGTAGTACAGGCTCTGTGATAGACTAGTGTCCTGTCCAGGGTACTACAGTAGTACAGGCTCTGTGATAGACTAGTGTCCTGTCCAGGGTACTACAGTAGTACAGGCTCTGTGATAGACTAGTGTCCTGTCCAGGGGTGTACTACAGTAGTACAGGCTCTGTGATAGACTAGTGTCCTGTCCAGGCTACTACAGTAGTACAGGCTCTGTGATAGACTAGTGTCCTGTCCAGGCTACTACAGTAGTACAGGCTCTGTGATAGACTAGTGTCCTGTCCAGGGTACTACAGTAGTACAGGCTCTGTGATAGACTAGTGTCCTGTCCAGGGTACTACAGTAGTACAGGCTCTGTGATAGACTAGTGTCCTGTCCAGGATACTACAGTAGTACAGGCTCTGTGATAGACTAGTGTACTGTCCAGGGTACTACAGTAGTACAGGCTCTGTGATAGACTAGTGTCCTGTCCAGGATACTACAGTAGTACAGGCTCTGTGATAGACTTGTGTCCTGTCCAGGGTACTACAGTAGTACAGGCTCTGTGATAGACTAGTGTCCTGTCCAGGCTACTACAGTAGTACAGGCTCTGTGATAGACTAGTGTCCTGTCCAGGGTACTACAGTAGTACAGGCTCTGTGATAGACTAGTGTCCTGTCCAGGGGGTGTACTACAGTAGTACAGGCTCTGTGATAGACTAGTGTCCTGTCCAGGATACTACAGTAGTACAGGCTCTGTGATAGACTAGTGTCCTGTCCAGGGTACTACAGTAGTACAGGCCCTGTGATAGACTAGTGTCCTGTCCAGGGTACTACAGTAGTACAGGCTCTGTGATAGACTAGTGTCCTGTCCAGGCTACTACAGTAGTACAGGCTCTGTGATAGACTAGTGTCCTGTCCAGGGTACTACAGTAGTACAGGACCTGTGATAGACTAGTGTCCTGTCCAGGTGGTGTACTACAGTAGTGCAGGCTCTGTGATAGACTAGTGTCCTGTTCAGGGTACTACAGTAGTACAGGCTCTGTGATAGACTAGTGTCCTGTCCAGGGGTGTACTACAGTAGTACAGGCTCTGTGATAGACTAGTGTCCTGTCCAGGGGGTGTACTACAGTAGTACAGGCTCTGTGATAGACTAGTGTCCTGTCCAGGGTACTACAGTAGTACAGGCTCTGTGATAGACTAGTGTCCTGTCCAGGCTACTACAGTAGTACAGGCTCTGTGATAGACTAGTGTCCTGTCCAGGCTACTACAGTAGTACAGGCTCTGTGATAGACTAGTGTCCTGTCCAGGGTACTAGAGTAGTACAGGCTCTGTGATAGACTAGTGTCCTGTCCAGGGAACTACATTAGTACAGGCTCTGTGATAGACTAGTGTCCTGTCCAGGGTACTACAGTAGTACAGGCTCTGTGATAGACTAGTGTCCTGTCCAGGATACTACAGTAGTACAGGCTCTGTGATAGACTAGTGTCCTGTCCAGGGTACTACAGTAGTACAGGCTCTGTGATAGACTTGTGTCCTGTCCAGGGTACTACAGTAGTACAGGCTCTGTGATAGACTAGTGTCCTGTCCAGGCTACTACAGTAGTACAGGCTCTGTGATAGACTAGTGTCCTGTCCAGGGTACTACAGTAGTACAGGCTCTGTGATAGACTAGTGTCCTGTCCAGGGGGTGTACTACAGTAGTACAGGCTCTGTGATAGACTAGTGTCCTGTCCAGGATACTACAGTAGTACAGGCTCTGTGATAGACTAGTGTCCTGTCCAGGGTACTACAGTAGTACAGGCCCTGTGATAGACTAGTGTCCTGTCCAGGGTACTACAGTAGTACAGGCTCTGTGATAGACTAGTGTCCTGTCCAGGCTACTACAGTAGTACAGGCTCTGTGATTGACTAGTGTCCTGTCCAGGGTACTACAGTAGTACAGGACCTGTGATAGACTAGTGTCCTGTCCAGGTGGTGTACTACAGTAGTGCAGGCTCTGTGATAGACTAGTGTCCTGTTCAGGGTACTACAGTAGTACAGGCTCTGTGATAGACTAGTGTCCTGTCCAGGGGTGTACTACAGTAGTACAGGCTCTGTGATAGACTAGTGTCCTGTCCAGGGGGTGTACTACAGTAGTACAGGCTCTGTGATAGACTAGTGTCCTGTCCAGGGTACTACAGTAGTACAGGCTCTGTGATAGACTAGTGTCCTGTCCAGGCTACTACAGTAGTACAGGCTCTGTGATAGACTAGTGTCCTGTCCAGGCTACTACAGTAGTACAGGCTCTGTGATAGACTAGTGTCCTGTCCAGGGTACTACAGTAGTACAGGCTCTGTGATAGACTAGTGTCCTGTCCAGGGTACTACAGTAGTACAGGCTCTGTGATAGACTAGTGTCCTGTCCAGGGGGTGTACTACAGTAGTACAGGCTCTGTGATAGACTAGTGTCCTGTCCAGGGTACTACAGTAGTACAGGCTCTGTGATAGACTAGTGTCCTGTCCAGGATACTACAGTAGTACAGGCTCTGTGATAGACTAGTGTCCTGTCCAGGATACTACAGTAGTACAGGCTCTGTGATAGACTAGTGTCCTGTCCAGGCTACTACAGTAGTACAGGCTCTGTGATAGACTAGTGTCCTGTCCAGGGTACTACAGTAGTACAGGCTCTGTGATAGACTAGTGTCCTGTCCAGGATACTACAGTAGTACAGGCTCTGTGATAGACTAGTGTCCTGTCCAGGCTACTACAGTAGTACAGGCCCTGTGATAGACTAGTGTCCTGTCCAGGGTACTACAGTAGTACAGGCTCTGTGATAGACTAGTGTCCTGTCCAGGGTACTACAGTAGTACAGGCTCTGTGATAGACTAGTGTCCTGTCCAGGGTACTACAGTAGTACAGGCTCTGTGATAGACTATGATGGTCACTCACCGTGGCAGAGGCTGAAAGTGGTCATAAGGCATCACCTCGATGAAGCCATCACTAGAGAGGAGAAAGAGGAAGACAACGCCATGTCACCATGACCATTCAGCGGAACCATGTTTCCTGTACAGCCTTCACATGCACAACCACCACTGGAAACAGAATAGGGTATGTCCCAAATGGCTCCCAATTCTACATGGTGCACTGCTTTTGACCAGGGCCCATAGGGCAACCATTGTGATTGGTACATGTACATGCCTCTCAGGACAGAGGTCCATGTTGCACTCCTTGAGTTTGGGCGTGGGTTTGGTGTTCTCAGGGTAGCTGTTACAGTGGTGCTCTGGGAACACCTGACTGGACCTGATGTCTGTGCACTCTGCTGAGTTCAGCTGGTAACCTGGCAACAGGCAGAAACAATCAAGGTCAGCAATGAATAGGATAGAAAGCAAACATTGGACTAACATTTGGTGGGCGTTGGGTTCATTTTGGGCCCTTCAAATGTTTGTCTCAATGTCTGTTTTGGGAAGAAACATGAAACGAAAGCACTAAAACACAGACACATTGGGTCATTCACAATCGGATGCATTGCCTCATAATACAGCATCCAAAATGTAACCAAAATATAAATTGAATGTATGAAATGGAAAACATTGGATAAACGTTTGGTTAATGCTGGGCTAACGTTTTGCTCAATCATATCTCAAGCCTCATCAACGTCTCTCCAGCTTTGACACCTATAAGAGCTGATATGGGTTCAGTCATAAAGCTATTGCTGGCAACAAGAACAATCTCTATAAGGGCTGCTCTGGGTTCAGTGATAAACTTTAACTAATAGTTGGCTTCAACAGTCTCTATAAGAGTTGATCCGGGTTCAGTCATAAAGCTTAAGCTGGCAACAATAACAATCTCTATAATAATTATCTGGGTTCAATCATGAACTTTAACTAATAGCTGGCTTCAACAGTCTCTATAAGAGCTGATCTGGGTTCAGTCATAAATCTTCAGTGCTGGCACAGCCAATAAGCAACATAAGCGGCTGCTAGGAACTCAGTTGGTTCTCAACTTACTACTGAGAGTTAGAATAGTAGAATACACAAGTTTCCATTTCAAAATGTGGTGGTGCAGCAGAAGTCTTCCACTTGTTATGCAAGTCACTCAATTAACCCATGTCAGATCAAATGTTTTACATTGCTTGGTAAGTCAGTCTAACAAGCCAACTAAACTTTGTAGTAATCAGTAGAATTGCATGAAATGTGTTTTAAAACTGCAATAACTACCTGAGCGCCAAAACATTTGAAATTGAATTGAAATTATCTTTAAATCTGCACATTTTTTTCTCCACCAAGACAGGTGCCGCTAAAATGTTTTCACCACAAAGGTTTTTGATCGCTTAGGGTCCCCAAAAGGCTCGGCCTTGTTAGCTAGCAACAACAGTCTCTTTAAGAGCTGATCTGGGGTCCGTCTCACCTCCTCCACAGGTGACAGAGCAGGGGAAGAAGTCAGTCTCTCTCCACTGGTACCTGATTGGTTGATAGAACAGGAACTGGACCATCGTGTCTCTGGGAGCAGCATATTTCACCTGGAGAGAACACACACACTGTTAGACACAGACGCACACTCACACAATCACGTGCACGCACTCACACATCGATATCTAAAGATGTGTAGAGATCTAGACATGTTTAGAAAGATTATTGAGATTTAAGACTCAAACTCAGTCACTGGCCTTAGAACTCAATGTATAAAGTCGTAAAACTCAATGTCTGAACAGACTAGAACAAGCCCAATCCTAATTTTCATACAGAACATTCATCAGAAGAACGTCTCGCGCAATCAAGCATTTGGACCACACTCCCTTCTAGTATCCCTTTATTTAAATGAATTATTTCAACATTAATAATCACATTGAATAAACAAGGATTTGCTAACATCAGATGAAAGTAGAAGTTATTTTCTAAACTAAACATTTGTGATGTGGGTAATGTGTAGTTCATTTACAGCGCCGGTCCAAATCCTATATTATGTCATTACGTCATTGGTTCCATGTGAAAGACAGTGGAACTCTTTTACCTTTATAGTGCACTCATTTTAAAAGTTGTGGACTAAAAAGGGAAAAGGGCGCCATTTAGCAGGCAGCCTAGGCCTACATACTAGTGTCTGCTATGGAATACACAGAGGGCCTGATTTTCAGACTATGATGATCATGATGAAGATAATGCTAACGCTAATGATGATGATGATGATTAGGAGAGCCATGGCACGCTGTGTTTTATTGCCACAGAAATGGGAGTCGTGTCATGTTTGTGCAATGCTTTGATGACATGGGACATGGGAGAGAGCTTAGGTAGTGTCCCAAATGGAACCCAATCCCCTGCAGTGCACTACTTCAAAGTGCACTAGGTCAAAGGTAGTGCACTACAAAGGGAATAGGGTGTGATTAGGGACGCAAGCTTGCTTTATGGGTGTAATCAGCATCCTGCACTAACATGCAATGTGTATGTATTGGCAAGGGCTTTCTCTACAAAATTGTCATCAATCTGTTCAGTTTTCTGACATGAGTGGATGTAAAAGAATGGTCATTTACAAAAACAATATTGATATGGTTACTCAGATTACAACATCTAAGAACACAAAAAAGACTGTCAGAATCATGAGAGAAATTGAGAAATAACTATTGGATGATGTAGGTAGGCGTTTCCCTTATAAATTATGTACGTAGACGTTTCCCTTATAACTACTGATACAGGATCAGATATATTTGATCCCCCTTATGGTAAAATCATTACTTGAGATGGGTTAATCTGATCCTAGATAGGTAGGTATGATTAACATTTGCCTCCAGGCCACTGACTCAGCGCCTCTTCCTCGTGTCACCTTGATGATGTAATCGGCTCCCAGAGGTCCTTGTGTCCTGAGCGTCTGTCTGTCTGTCCCTTTCTGGTAGTCCACGGTGGTGTTGCCGATGAGGTAGGAACCGGGAGAGACCAGACTGTGCTCCTCTCTACGACCCTGCAGAGACTGGGTCTCGATTACTGCAGGAGAGAGAGAGAGAACAGAGAATGAGAGGGGGAGAGAGAGATTGAGGGAGAGAAAGGGGGAGCGAGAGAAGAGAGAATGAGAATGAGAGAGGGGGGAAAGATCGAGGGAGAGAGGACAGACAAAGAGAGAAAGAGACACACACAAAGACATAATGAGGTAAATCTGGATGTATAAAGTCCATCAGCAGTACTCCTCACACCAAGAACAGTTGATAACGGTGTTGATGTAGATCACTAAGAGTGATCTTGTCTGAA
>NC_092090.1:20481399-20498899 GCF_045679555.1 Salvelinus alpinus
ACGTGTGTGAGTGTGTGTGTGTGTGTGTGTGTGTTTTTCTTCGCAATTGTGTGTGCATGTCTGCGTCTCTACCTGCAAGTGTGTGTTTGAGTTTCTACTTGCCTGTGTGTGTGTGTGTGTGTGTGTGTGTGTGTGTGTGTGTGTGTGTGTGTGTGTGTGTGTGTGTGTGTGTGTGTGTGTGTGTGTGTGTGTGTGTGTGTGTGTGTGTGTGTGTGTGTGTGTGTGTGTGTGTGTGTACATATCAGAGTGGCTCGTGGTCAGTATGGTATGTGATTCTCACAGTGCTGGGCAGAGTTAGACATAACGTGATGACTTCCTCTATAAATCACTAGCACTGATCAGCTGCCAGAAGAACATTTGTTAGCCCAGATGTTTAGAGAGAAAGAGAGACCAAGAGAAAGTGTGTGTGGTTGTTTGTGTGTGAGTGTGTGTGTTTGTGTGCAGGTTGGACAGGCCCCTTGAACAGTGAAGTACTCACCTATGACATCAGGTCCCTTGGAGCTGACTCTCAAACTCCTACTTCCCAAGGGGACTTCCAGCACTGTCTTCACAGCTGTAGGACAAAGGAGATTGTATTTAGACTACTCAACAAATCCCAAAATGTCTCCACAATACCCCAAATGTCCTCACAATACACCACGATGTCAGCACAATACATCAAATGTCCCAAACTACACCAAATATCAGTTTGTTTCCACATTAAACCAAAATATATATCCAAAATACACCAAAATATACTCACAATGCACCAAATTCCTGAATACATACAATTGCCACAGTATACTTAAAATGTCAGCACAATACACAGAAATGTCTCCACAATACCAAAAATGTCCTCAGAATACATAAGACACTCTTAGAATACGATACACTAAATGTCCTAAAAAAATACACGCTTAGTTAATCTGGAATTAGATACGGCAGATGCAGACGTAATTAACAGATGGTCTCTCAACACGACACGTCATTTCTGAGAGTGGAACAATTGTCCACTAAGCTGTTGGGTAGATGGCACTCTCACAAGTTCTTGTTGCAGGTGTGGGAATAATGTGACAACTTTAAAGTAAAGACATCCCACACACAGCTCTTCCTCGTATCACTTATTTTATTAAAGCTGACGTGTCTTCCTCTTCGTCAGAGCTTTTGCTGAAGGCCAACAGGCTGACACGTAAGCTTTAATAAGGTGAGAAAATTAAAACGCTTGGAAGTGATAGGAGCAAGAGCAGTCTGCAGGTTTCTTTTCCTTTTTGGGGTAAACAATTGAAGCAATCTTTTCCTGTTCTTATTATCGAGCTGGCGTGACTGTTTCCTCCCCGTTTCAGTTGATTTGTACAATGAACTCCTTTTGGCTTCAGATCTCACCATGAACATGAACATCAGTAAATAAAGTTGGGCCGGTCCTAAATGGTACCCTATTCCCTATATAGTGCACTACCTTTGACGGGGTCCCCATAGGGCTCTGTCATGTAGGGAATAAGGTGCCCTTTTGGGACACACCCAGCGTGTAGGAGTTCTACTTCAGTTGGCAGATCATACTGACCTTCAGTGTCTTATCAACGAAGGGGGTTGGTGAGGCCAAAGGAACTTGTGCTGAAACAAGTCAAACTGTTGAAACACTTCCAGCAACCACTTAAGCAAACAGTCGACGTAAAAAAAATATGTGACAACTAATTTTGTGAGGTCAAATAGAACTGTGTTGAAACTATTTGGTTTCAAAGTGGAATGAAATAATGTATCTGTGATGTCTCTCGAGAAGTCACAGTGTTGAAAAACCTGGAGTAACCGTTGGACGGTAAAATCATTGTCAGAATTTAAGTCCCAAGTGACAGCCTAGAGGCCCTGGTCAAACGTAGTGTACTATACAGGAACGGGGTGCCATTTGGGACGTAGGCTAAGACTGTGATAAGGAATGTTCTTCCAAGGAGCAACATGGAATCTGAGTTTCCAAACCAGAGAGGAAAAAGTATAACCCATATTTCTCCCTCTACAGTCTGTAATGTGTCTAAATGTGTTCATGTGAAAACTGAAGAACAACAGCGACATGTACAGTAGAATATGTGTCCAATATAGTATGACCTCCCATAGCAGACAAATATGAGGTTAGGCAAGAAGGGTTTGTGTGTGTGTGTGTGTGCGTGTGTGTGTGTGTGTGTGTGTGTGTGTGTGTGTGTGTGTGTGTGTGTGTGTGTGTGTGTGTGTGTGTGTGTGTGTGTGTGTGTGTGTGTGTGTGTGTGTGTGTGTGTGTGTGTGTAAACCAGGTGATAACATCTGATATCTACTGTAGAAACACCTTGTGACAGTCACGTTAACACCCCCCTCCAACCAGGTGATAACATCTGATATCTACTGTAGAAACACCTTGTGACAGTCACGTTAACAACCCCTCCTCCAACCAGGTGATAACATCTGATATCTACTGTAGAAACACCTTGTGACAGTCACGTTAACAACCCCCCCCCCCCCCCCCCAACCAGGTGATAACATCTGATATCTACTGTAGAAACACCTTGTGACAGTCACGTTAACACCCCCCTCCAACCAGGTGATAACATCTGATATCTACTGTAGAAACACCTTGTGACAGTCACGTTAACACCCCCCCCCCCCTCCAACAAGGTGATAACATCTGATATCTACTGTAGAAACACCTTGTGACAGTCACGTTAACAACCCCCCCCCCCCCCCAACCAGGTGATAACATCTGATATCTACTGTAGAAACACCTTGTGACAGTCACGTTAACAACCCCCCCTCCAAGCCCCACCCAGTGTCTCTATACTGTAAACTTCTCACAGGTAAAGTACAAGTGACACAGAATGTGTGTGTGAACCTTTCCTCCCCGGTTCTCCCCACTCTTTCTCCCTGTACTCAACCCCCCCTGTACTCAACCCCCCCTGTACTCAACCCCCCCTGTACTCAACCCCCCCTGTACTCAACCCCCCCTGTACTCAACCCCCCCTGTACTCGACGCAGATTGGCATTTATTGGGATGACTCACGTACCGGAGGCAGCTCTGCAGAGTGGACACTAAGCCACAAAGTCATAAAATCCGATTTTAACCATAACCACACTGCTAACTCTAATGCCTAACCCAACCTTAAATGAAGACCAAAAAGCAAATTTTTGTTTTAATACATTTTTACGATATAGCCAATTTGAACTTTGCATCTAGTGGAAATCGCTCAGTTCTACCTCCAGAGCAATATTGATGACAGTGAAGGTCAACCTGTAATAGTGACAGGGGTTACAAAGAGCAGTATTATCGCTAACAGAACACTCCCATCGACTTCCATCCTTATGTAGCAAGAGTTTCAGGAGGAGTTGGAGTGATGATCTAAGATCAGGTCTCTCCTCTCCATCTAATACTATTCATTCTGATCTACAAGGCAAAACTGATCCTACATCTGCACTCCTACTCTGAGACTCTTGATACATACGACACAGTGTGTGTGTTTGTGTGGTGCACACATATAAACCATGCTGTGAACCAATCATTAAATACAGCAGTATATACAGTGCATTTGGAAAGTATACAGACCATTTAACATATTTTGTTACGTTACAGCCTTATTCTAAAATGTATTTTTTTTAACTCATCAATCTACACACAATACATCATAATGACAAAGCAAAAACAGGTTTTTAGACATTTTTGCTAAATTCTAACAAATATATCACAAATATCACATTTACATAATTATTCAGACCATTTACTCAGTACTTTGTTGAAGCCCCTTTGGCAGCGAATACAACTTCCAGTCTTCTTGGGTATGACGCTACAAGCTTGGCACACCTGTATTTGGGGAGTTTCTCCCATTCTTCTCTGCAGATCCTCTCAAGCTCTGTCAGGTTGGATGTCTCTCCAAAGATTTTTGATTGTGTTCAAGTTCGGGCTCTGGCTGGGCCACTCAAGGACATTCAAAGACTTGTCCCGAAGCCACTCCTGCGTTGTCTTGGCTATGTTCTTAGGGTCGTTGTCCTGTTGGAAGGTGAACCTTCATCCCAGTCTGAGGTCCTGAGCGCTCTGGAACAGGTTTTCTGCAAGGATCTCTGTACTTTTCTTTGTTCATCTTGCCCTCGATCCTGACTAGTCTCCCAGTTTCTGCCGCTGAAAAACATCCCCACAGTATGATGCTGCCACCACCATGCTTCACTGGTGTCAGGTTTAATGGTGCTTCACTGGTGTCAGGTTTAATCCAGATGTGACACTTGGCATTCAGGCCAAAGAGTTCAATCTTGTTTTTTGCTCTGACATGCACTGTCAACTGTGGGACCTTATATAGATATTTGCCTTTCCAAATCATGTCCAATCAATTGAATAGACCACAGGTGGACTCCAATCAAGTTGTAGAAACATTTCAAGGATGATCAATGGAAACAGGATGCACCTGAGCTGATAGCAAAGGGTCTGAATACTTATGTAAATAAGTTATATCTGTTTTTTAGGGGTAGGGGGAAAGGGGGATTGGGTGCAGTGCCTGAGGGTGATGGGGGAGGAAAGGGAGGATGGTGATGAAGGGGGGAGAGGGGGATTGGGTGCAGTGCCTGAGGGTGATGGGGGAGGGAAAGGGAGGATGGTGATGAAGGGGGGAGAGGGGGATTGGGTGCAGTGCCTGAGGGTGATGGGGGAGGGAAAGGGAGGATGGTGATGAAGGGGGAGAGGGGGATTGGGTGCAGTGCCTGAGGGTGATGGGGGAGGGAAAGGGAGGATGGTGATGAATGGGGGAGAGGGGGAATGGGTGCAGTGCCTGAGGGTGATGGGGGAGGGAAAGGGAGGATGGTGATGAATGGGGGAGAGGGGGAATGGGTGCAGTGCCTGAGGGTGATGGGGGAGGGAAAGGGATGATGGCGATGAAGGGGGAGGGTTACATCACTCTGGATCATCTTCACCATCTGGAAGTCACATGACTGGGGCACAGGGCAGAGAGGGAGAGGGAGAGAAAGAGAGGGAGAGAAAGAGAGAGAGAAAGAGAGAGCGAGAGAAAGAGAAAGAGAGAGAGAGAAAGAGCAAGAGAGAGAGAAAGAGCGAGAGAAAGAGCAAGAGAGAGAGAAAGAGCGAGAGAAAGAGCAAGAGAGAGAGAAAGAGAAAGAGCAAGAGAGAGAGAAAGAGTGAGAGAAAGAGAGAGAGAGAGAGAGAGCGCGAGAGAGAGAGAGAGAGAGCGCGCGCGAGAGAGAGAGAGAGAGAGAGAGAGAGAGAGAGAGAGAGAGAGAGAGAGAGAGAGAGAGAGAGAGAGAGAGAGAGAGAGAGAGAGAGAGAGAGAGAGAGAGAGAGAGAGAGAGAGAGAGAGAGAGAGAGAGAGAGAGAGAGAGAGAGAGAGAGAGAGAGGTAGACTGTCAGACCTCATTGTCAGATTTATCACTGCGCCTCCTCGTCATCCTCTTTTGTCTAAAAATCTGTTTTCACTTTCTTATTATGGGGTATTGTGTGTAGATTGATGAAGATTTTTTTTTTTAATCCATTTTAGAATAAGGCTGTAACATAACAAAATGTGGAAAAAGGGAAGGGGTCTGAATACTTTACGAATGCACTGTATGTTTTAGTGTGCTGCAGTGAAGTAGTACTGAGCACATTCACATGTCTCCTAAATATTCACAGCGTTTAATGTCATGTACAGCTAAAAATATACAAACATACATACACACACACACACACACACACACACACACACACACACACACACACACACACACACACACACACACACACACACACACACACACACACACACACACACACACACACACCTCAATATCCAGCCTGATAGGCGCACGATAGACTTCTTTCATTTCAGTTGAACTTGTGCCAAATGTGTTCCCCTGCTAAAGTGCTGCCTTTTCAGACACTTGTCTTTTTCCTAGTTCTTCTCCAAGCCTGTGGCTGAGAGGGGCGAGTCTTCTGTTCTAACGAGGCGAGAGGTTTATAGACAAGTGGAGTGATAATGCTATTCTCCGCTGTTTGAGAAATCTATTTTTCCCTCTGGCAGCACTAGATCTAAATCCCAAATGGTACCCTATTCCCTACATAGTGCACTGCTATTTATCAAAGCCCTATGGGCCCTGGTCTAAAGTAGTGCACTATATAGGGAATAGGGTGCCATTTGGGACGTAGTACTGGGACACTCCTTTTAACAATTAAGCACCGCTGGACTCCCACCAAAGTAATTATATATGGAAAGAGAATCGGTAAGTCTCAGATTATATTATGGTAATGAAAAGTCCATTCCAGATTTTCTGAGTTTGTTCAATTGTCTGAAATGACATTTTTGGGGAAAGTGACCGTCCACCCAAACAAATGAGTGAACAGTGAAACGTGGATGTACTCTGTTATGAGCTTGGTTGAGACTGATCTTTCATCGACTCGCCGATACATTGGAGTACTTCTGGCACTGGCGCTTTGGCTTTAAGCATATTACAGACACAACGACTGATACACACTATTCACAATCAGAAATCAAGGATCACAATAAACTAACGTGCTGTGTCATGCTTTCTCTGTGTGTGTGTGTGTGTGTGTGTGTGTGTGTGTGTGTGTGTGTGTGTGTGTGTGTGTGTGTGTGTGTGTGTGTGTGTGTGTGTCACTGGGGCATATTACATTCCCCTCAGACTCATAGTGTTGCTCTGAGGTTTAGTTGTCCAGTGCTGAGTAGAGATACACCAAAATCTCAAAGGAAACGAAATCAATGTGTGAATCAGTGTGGAAACGCTCTCTGCATATTTAGATCTTTTCCTTTGGTTGGGAATGCTGGTGCAGTGAGTGTGCAGAGTGAGCTGTGAGGAATGAAGCAGAACTGCCAGTTCCTCATTAGGAGCTTTTACAGTAGATTAATAAAGAGGAGAGAGCATGACTCTATCCCGAGTCCAGAGCCCAGACACACACACACGCTCGCAAAAACACATACGCATACACTCTTGCACGCAAGTTCACACGTACGTACGCACGAGTGCCCACACACATACACACCTACACACACACCTACACAAACACCTACACACACCTACACACACACACACACACCTACACACACACCTACACAAACACCTACACAAACACCTACACACACCTACACACACACACACACACACACCTACACAAACACCTACACACACACACACACAAACACCTACACACACAAACACCTACACACACAAACACCTACACACACACACACCTACACACACAAACACCTACACACACACACACCTACACACACAAACACCTACACACACACACACCTACACACACAAACACCTACACACACCTACACACACACACACACACACCTACACAAACACCTACACACACACACACCTACACACACAAACACCTACACACACCTACACACACACACACACACACCTACACAAACACCTACACACACACACACACACAAACACCTACACACACAAACACCTACACACACAAACACCTACACACACAAACACCTACACACACACACACCTACACACACAGGCCAAGAGTCCTTAGCCCCAGGTGCCCTGGATCATCATCCAGAAAAATAAGGGCCTGTAGCGCCCAAACTACTAGAGAGGTAGAGGAAGCTGATGGGAAGAGAGATGGAGGGGGTAGAGAGAGAAGAGCGAGAGAGAGAAGAGAGAGAGAGTATAAAAAGAGAGGGTATAAAGAGAGAGAGAGCGAGAGTATAAAGAGAGAGTATAAAGAGAGAGAGAGAGTATAAAGAGAGAGTATAAAGGGAGAGAATAAAGAGAGAGAGAGTATAAAGAGAGAGTATAAAAAGAGAGAGTATAAAAAGAGAGAGTATAAAGAGAGAGAGAGTATAAAGAGAGAGTATAAAGAGAGAGAGAGAGTATAAAGAGAGAGAGAGTATAAAGAGAGAGAGGGTGTAAAGAGAGAGAGAGTATAAAGAGAGAGAGAGTATAAAGAGAGAGAGAGTATAAAGAGAGAGAGTATAAAGAGAGAGAGTATAAAGAGAAGAGAGAGTATAGAGAGAAGAGAGTATAAAGAGAGAGAGAGTATAAAGAGAGAGAGAGTATAAAGAGAGAGAGAGTATAAAGAGAGAGAGTATAAAGAGAAGAGAGAGTATAGAGAGAAGAGAGTATAAAGAGAGAGAGTATAAAGAGAGATTATAAAAATAGAGAGTATAAAGAGAGAGTATAAAAAGAGAGAGTATAAAAAGAGAGAGTATAAAGAGAGAGAGAGAGTATAAAAATAGAGAGAGTATAAAAATAGAGAGAAAGTATAAAGAGAGATTATAAAAATAGAGAGTATAAAGAGAGAGTATAAAAAGAGAGAGTATAAAGAGAGAGAGTATAAAGAGAGAGAGTATAAAGAGAAGAGAGAGTATAAAGAGAGAGTATAAAGAGAGAGAGAGTATAAAGAGAAGAGAGAGTATAAAGAGAGAGAGTATAAAGAGAAGAGAGAGTATAGAGAGAAGAGAGTATAAAGAGAGAGAGTATAAAGAGAGATTATAAAAATAGAGAGTATAAAGAGAGAGAGAGAGTCTAAAAATAGAGAGAGTATAAAAATAGAGAGAAAGTATAAAGAGAGATTATAAAAATAGAGAGTATAAAGAGAGAGTATAAAAAGAGAGAGTATAAAGAGAGAGAGTATAAAGAGAGAGAGTATAAAGAGAAGAGAGAGTATAAAGAGAGAGTATAAAGAGAGAGAGAGTATAAAGAGAAGAGAGAGTATAAAGAGAGAGAGTATAAAGAGAAGAGAGAGTATAGAGAGAAGAGAGTATAAAGAGAGAGAGTATAAAGAGAGATTATAAAAATAGAGAGTATAAAGAGAGAGTATAAAAAGAGAGAGTATAAAAAGAGAGAGTATAAAGAGAGAGAGAGAGAGTATAAAAAGAGAGAGTATAAAGAGAGAGAGAGAGTATAAAAATAGAGAGAATATAAAAATAGAGAGTATAAAGAGAGAGTATAAAAAGAGAGAGTATAAAGAGAGAGATAGAGTATAAAGAGAGAGAGTATAAAGAGAGAGAGTATAAAGAGAGAGAGTATAAAGAGAGAGAGTATAAAGAGAGAGAGTATAAAGAGAGAGAGTATAAAAAAAGAGAGTATAAAGAGAGAGAGTATAAAGCGAGAGAGTATAAAGACAAGAGAGTATAAAGAGAGAGAGTATAAAGAGAGAGAGTATAAAGAGAAGAGAGTATAAAGAGAGAGTATAAAGAGAAGAGAGTATAAAGAGAGAGAGTATAAAGAGAGAGAGTATAAAGAGAAGAGAGTATAAAGAGAGAGAGTATAAAGAGAGAGAGTATAAAGAGAGAGAGTATAAAGAGAGAGAGTATAAAGAGAAGAGAGTATAAAGAGAGAGAGTATAAAGAGAGAGAGTATAAAGAGAGAGTATAAAGAGAAGAGAGTATAAAGAGAAGAGAGTATAAAGAGAGAGAGTATAAAGAGAAGAGAGTATAAAGAGAGAGAGTATAAAGAGAGAGAGTATAAAGAGAGAGAGTATAAAGAGAAGAGAGTATAAAGAGAAGAGAGTATAAAGAGAAGCTAGTATAAAGAGAAGAGAGAGTATAAAGAGAAGAGAGAGTATAAAGAGAAGAGAGAGTATAAAGAGAAGAGAGAGAGTATTAAGAGAGAGAGTATAAAGAGAGAGAGTATAAAGAGAGAGAGTAGAAAGAGAGAGTAGAAAGAGAGAGAGTATAAAGAGAGAGAGTATAAAGAGAGAGAGTAGAAAGAGAGAGTAGAAAGAGAGAGAGTATTAAGAGAGAGAGTATAAAGAGAGAGAGTAGAAAGAGAGAGTATAAAGAGAGAGAGTATAAAGAGAGAGTATAAAGAGAGAGTATAAAGAGAGAGTATAAAGAGAGAGAGAAAGAAAGGGAGAAACAGTAGAGCCTCACCAACAATCTGATGACTGTCAGAGGGCTCTGCTCTCCTCTGCCAGCTTCTCAATGGGACCTGGAGGTAGCCTACATGTCACTGTGACCCACCGTGAATTACTGGCGAGACGCTCTTTATTAGAGAGAACATAACGCGCTTGGATTGAGTTACCCTGAGATTTGGTCAAACAGCCTCTTAAAAGGAACAAGCACGATGCTGTGAAAACGTCTAACTCTGCCCGTCGAAACAAAAGTCCCAGTATTTCTTTGTCGGGAACTCGGACTCCAACTGTTTGAGCTCTTTGTTCCGAGCGAGGTGGAATTCTTGGAAGAGGAGAAGTGACTTAAGTGCGACTGGCAGACCCAGGCAGAGCGAATGCTGACGACTGGCCCTGTCCAACAACAATATAAATGTCTCTTTCCACTGCATAAGGCTCAGCTTCGTCCATATTAGTGGGCAGCTACAAAGACAGCCTTGTACTGGTAGTAGCTAGTAGAGGACAGAAGGTTTCTAGACAGTATAGACATACGTAGATACTGTGGCTCATGGTAATAATAATATGATATATGGACAGTTATGGCTGGGGTTTGACACGATCAAACACAACTAGGGTTAGGGCCTAGTAATGGTCTAATGGGGTCAGCCAGGGCCTAGTAATGGTCTAATGGGGTCAGCCATGGCCTAGTAATGGTCTAATGGGGTCAGCCATGGCCTAATAATGGTCTAATGGGGTCAGCCGCGGCCTAGTAATGATCTAATGGGGTCAGCCATGGCCTAGTAATGGTCTAATAGGGTCAGCCATGGCCTAGTAATGATCTAATGGGGTCAGCCAGGGCCTAGTAATGGTCTAATGTGGTCAGCCATGGCCTAGTAATGATCTAATGGAGTCAGCCAGGGCCTAGTAATGATCTAATGGGGTCAGCCATGGCCTAGTAATGGTCTAATGGGGTCAGCCATGGCCTAGTAATGGTCTAATGGGGTCAGCCATGGCCTAGTAATGATCTAATGGGGTCAGCCGGGGCCTAGTAATGGTCTAATGGGGTCAGCCATGGCCTAGTAATGATCTAATGGGGTCAGCCGGGGCCTAGTAATGGTCTAATGCGGTCAGCCATGGCCTAGTAATGATCTAATGGGGTCAGCCATGGCCTAGTAATGGTCTAATGGGGTCAGCCATGGCCTAGTAATGATCTAATGGGGTCAGCCATTGCCTAGTAATGGTCTAATGGGGTCAGCCAGGACCTAGTAATGGTCTAATGGGGTCAGCCATGGCCTAGTAATGATCTAATGGGGTCAGCCGGGGCCTAGTAATGATCTACTATTGTTGGTCAGGTCACATTGTCAGGAAAACATCTAACCCTGATAACATGTATTGAACATCATATTAAAATAGATAGGAAACATCTAACCCTGATAACATGTCTTGAACATCATATTAAAATAGATAGGAAACATCTAACCCTGATAACATGTCTTGAACATCATATTAAAATAGATAGGAAACATCTAACCCTGATAACATGTCTTGAACATCATATTAAAATAGATAGGAAACATCTAACCCTGATAACATGTATTGAACATCATATTAAAATAGATAGGAAACATCTAACCCTGATAACATGTCTTGAACATCATATTAAAATAGATAGGAAACATCTAACCCTGATAACATGTCTTGAACATCATATTAAAATAGATAGGAAACATCTAACCCTGATAACATGTCTTGAACATCATATTAAAATAGATAGGAAACATCTAACCCTGATAACATGTCTTGAACCATATTAAAATAGATAGGAAACATCTAACCCTGATAACATGTATTGAACCATATTAAAATAGATAGGAAACATCTAACCCTGATAACATGTCTTGAACCATATTAAAATAGATAGGAAACATCTAACCCTGATAACATGTCTTGAACATCATATTAAAATAGATAGGAAACATCTAACCCTGATAACATGTCTTGAACATCATATTAAAATAGATAGGAAACATCTAACCCTGATAACATGTCTTGAACATCATATTAAAATAGATAGGAAACATCTAACCCTGATAACATGTCTTGAACATCATATTAAAATAGATAGGAAACATCTAACCCTGATAACATGTCTTGAACATCATATTAAAATAGATAGGAAACATCTAACCCTGATAACATGTCTTGAACATCATAGTAAAATAGATAGGAAACATCTAACCCTGATAACATGTCTTGAACATCATATTAAAATAGATAGGAAACATCTAACCCTGATAACATGTATTGAACATCATATTAAAATAGATAGGAAACATCTAACCCTGATAACATGTATTGAACATCATAGTAAAATAGATAGGAAACATCTAACCCTGATAACATGTCTTGAACATCATATTAAAATAGATAGGAAACATCTAACCCTGATAACATGTATTGAACATCATATTAAAATAGATAGGAAACATCTAACCCTGATAACATGTCTTGAACATCATATTAAAATAGATAGGAAACATCTAACCCTGATAACATGTCTTGAACATCATATTAAAATAGATAGGAAACATCTAACCCTGATAACATGTCTTGAACATCATAGTAAAATAGATAGGAAACATCTAACCCTGATAACATGTCTTGAACATCATATTAAAATAGATAGGAAACATCTAACCCTGATAACATGTCTTGAACCATATTAAAATAGATAGGAAACATCTAACCCTGATAACATGTCTTGAACATCATATTAAAATAGATAGGAAACATCTAACCCTGATAACATGTCTTGAACATCATATTAAAATAGATAGGAAACATCTAACCCTGATAACATGTCTTGAACCATATTAAAATAGATAGGAAACATCTAACCCTGATAACATGTCTTGAACATCATATTAAAATAGATAGGAAACATCTAACCCTGATAACATGTATTGAACATCATATTAAAATAGATAGGAAACATCTAACCCTGATAACATGTATTGAACATCATATTAAAATAGATAGGAAACATCTAACCCTGATAACATGTCTTGAACATCATAGTAAAATAGATAGGAAACATCTAACCCTGATAACATGTCTTGAACCATATTAAAATAGATAGGAAACATCTAACCCTGATAACATGTCTTGAACATCATATTAAAATAGATAGGAAACATCTAACCCTGATAACATGTCTTGAACATCATATTAAAATAGATAGGAAACATCTAACCCTGATAACATGTATTGAACATCATATTAAAATAGATAGGAAACATCTAACCCTGATAACATGTCTTGGGTATCATATTAAAATAGATAGGAAACATCTAACCCTGATAACATGTCTTGAACATCATATTAAAATAGATAGGAAACATCTAACCCTGATAACATGTCTTGAACATCATATTAAAATAGATAGGAAACATCTAACCCTGATAACATGTATTGAACATCATATTAAAATAGATAGGAAACATCTAACCCTGATAACATGTCTTGAACATCATATTAAAATAGATAGGAAACATCTAACCCTGATAACATGTCTTGAACATCATATTAAAATAGATAGGAAACATCTAACCCTGATAACATGTCTTGAACATCATATTAAAATAGATAGGAAACATCTAACCCTGATAACATGTCTTGAACATCATATTAAAATAGATAGGAAACATCTAACCCTGATAACATGTCTTGAACATCATATTAAAATAGATAGGAAACATCTAACCCTGATAACATGTATTGAACATCATATTAAAATAGATAGGAAACATCTAACCCTGATAACATGTCTTGAACATCATATTAAAATAGATAGGAAACATCTAACCCTGATAACATGTCTTGAACATCATATTAAAATAGATAGGAAACATCTAACCCTGATAACATGTCTTGAACATCATATTAAAATAGATAGGAAACATCTAACCCTGATAACATGTATTGAACATCATATTAAAATAGATAGGAAACATCTAACCCTGATAACATGTCTTGGGTATCTAAAATTGATAGACATTTTATTTTTAGGTAAACTGGAAATACTATGCCGAAGTTCAATAGAATGTGGTGTTTTCCCTCCTAAATATGCTGAATAATCCCAGGCATCTACAGCTGTACTGTACAGGACAAACCCAATGTCACTGTTAGTCTCAAAAAGAAAGGAGGACCAAGGCACTCTTCATATAATTCATTAAAATGCCTTTAT
Source organism: Salvelinus alpinus (assembly GCF_045679555.1). Lineage (NCBI taxonomy): Eukaryota > Metazoa > Chordata > Actinopteri > Salmoniformes > Salmonidae > Salvelinus > Salvelinus alpinus. The sequence continues at coordinate 20,495,433 of NC_092090.1, forward strand.
TTCTATGGCAAGTTCAATGGAAACTCTGACGCGTTAAAAACTCTGACGCGTTTGTGCTGCACTATCACTGTTAGTTCAACTAAATGTACAGTACACACCCAGTGTCACTGTTAGTTCAACTAAATGTACAGTACACACCCAGTGTCACTGTTAGTTCAACTAAATGTACAGTACATACCCAATGTCACTGTTAGTTCAACTAAATGTACAGTACATACCCAATGTCACTGTTAGTTCAACTAAATGTACAGTACATACCCAGTGTCACTGTTAGTTCAACTAAATGTACAGTACACACCCAGTGTCACTGTTAGTTCAACTAAATGTACAGTACATACCCAATGTCACTGTTAGTTCAACTAAATGTACAGTACACACCCAGTGTCACTGTTAGTTCAACTAAATGTACAGTACATACCCAGTGTCACTGTTAGTTCAACTAAATGTACAGTACACACCCAGTGTCACTGTTAGTTCAACTAAATGTACAGTACATACCCAATGTCACTGTTAGTTCAACTAAATGTACAGTACATACCCAATGTCACTGTTAGTTCAACTAAATGTACAGTACATACCCAATGTCACTGTTAGTTCAACTAAATGTACAGTACATACCCAGTGTCACTGTTAGTTCAACTAAATGTACAGTACATACCCAGTGTCACTGTTAGTTCAACTAAATGTACAGTACATACCCAGTGTCACTGTTAGTTCAACTAAATGTACAGTACATACCCAGTGTCACTGTTAGTTCAACTAAATGTACAGTACATACCCAGTGTCACTGTTAGTTCAACTAAATGTACAGTACATACCCAATGTCACTGTTAGTTCAACTAAATGTACAGTACATACCCAATGTCACTGTTAGTTCAACTAAATGTACAGTACATACCCAATGTCACTGTTAGTTCAACTAAATGTACAGTACATACCCAATGTCACTGTTAGTTCAACTAAATGTACAGTACATACCCAATGTCACTGTTAGTTCAACTAAATGTACAGTACATACCCAATGTCACTGTTAGTTCAACTAAATGTACAGTACACATCCAGTGTCACTGTTAGTTCAACTAAATGTACAGTACATACCCAATGTCACTGTTAGTTCAACTAAATGTACAGTACACATCCAGTGTCACTGTTAGTTCAACTAAATGTACAGTACATACCCAGTGTCACTGTTAGTTCAACTACTTTGAGCTCATACAACCACATCCCAATACTACAGTACGTTCTGGAGTGTTTTACAATGTTTTACCTTTATTTAACTAGGCAAGTCAGATAAGAACAAATTCTTATATTACAATAACGGCCTACCCTGGCCAAACCCTAACCCGGACGACGCTGGGCCAATTGTGCACCGGCCTATGGCACTACCAATCATGGCTGGTTGTGATACAGCCCGGGATAAAACCAGGGTCTGTAGTGACGCCTCTAGCACTGGGATGCAGTGCCTTAGACCGCTGCGCCACCTTGGATTATAGTTGAGTCAGACACTACACTACTGCTTGACCAAACGCCCATTGGCCAGTGCTATAGGTATGTGACAGATACTGTAAATATCTAAATATTCTAAATATGTACATGGTCACTTGATGTTATTTCTAACACCAATGCTTTTTAAGGGAGCGAGCCATGTTCATTTCCACTCTCCAGCGCATGCCAAGCCATGTTCATTTCCACTCTCCAGCGCATGCCAAGCCATGTTCATTTCCACTCTCCAGCGCATGCCAAGCCATGTTCATTTCCACTCTCCAGCGCATGCCAAGCCATGTTCATTTCCACTCTCCAGCGCATGCCAAGCCATGTTCATTTCCACTCTCCAGCGCATGCCAAGCCATGTTCATTTCCACTCTCCAGCGCATGCCAAGCCATGTTCATTTCCACTCTCCAGCGCATGCCAAACCATGTTCATTTCCACTCTCCAGCGCATGCCAAGCCATGTTCATTTCCACTCTCCAGCGCATGCCAAGCCATGTTCATTTCCACTCTCCAGCGCATGCCAAGCCATGTTCATTTCCACTCTCCAGCGCATGCCAAGCCATGTTCATTTCCACTCTCCAGCGCATGCCAAGCCATGTTCATTTCCACTCTCCAGCGCATGCCAAGCCATGTTCATTTCCACTCTCCAGCGCATGCCAAGCCATGTTCATTTCCACTCTCCAGCGCATGCCAAACCATGTTCATTTCCACTCTCCAGCGCATGCCAAACCATGTTCATTTCCACTCTCCAGCGCATGCCAAGCCATGTTCATTTCCACTCTCCAGCGCATGCCAAACCATGTTCATTTCCACTCTCCAGCGCATGCCAAACCATGTTCATTTCCACTCTCCAGCGCATGCCAAACCATGTTCATTTCCACTCTCCAGCGCATGCCAAACCATGTTCATTTCCACTCTCCAGCGCATGCCAAGCCATGTTCATTTCCACTCTCCAGCGCATGCCAAACCATGTTCATTTCCACTCTCCAGCGCATGCCAAACCATGTTCATTTCCACTCTCCAGCGCATGCCAAACCATGTTCATTTCCACTCTCCAGCGCATGCCAAACCATGTTCATTTCCACTCTCCAGCGCATGCCAAGCCATGTTCATTTCCACTCTCCAGCGCATGCCAAACCATGTTCATTTCCACTCTCCAGCGCATGCCAAGCCATGTTCATTTCCACTCTCCAGCGCATGCCAAACCATGTTCATTTCCACTCTCCAGCGCATGCCAAGCCATGTTCATTTCCACTCTCCAGCGCATGCCAAATCATGTTCATTTCCACTCTCCAGCGCATGCCAAACCATGTTCATTTCCACTCTCCAGCACATGCCAAACCATGTTCATTTCCGCTCTCCAGCGCATGCCAAGCCATGTTCATTTCCACTCTCCAGCGCATGCCAAACCATGTTCATTTCCACTCTCCAGCGCATGCCAAACCATGTTCATTTGAGGAATGTGATACAATACCTCAGCTGGAAGGCCAATAAATTGAGTATGCAAATACTTTTGGTGCCAATATCTACTTAATTAACCTTTAAAGACGTGTGGAAATGCTATGCTGTGCGGGAAATAGCCAAGAGCATCTTGACAAAATGTTAGTTTGTCAGATGTTTTTCACACCTCAGAAGTAGTAATGTTGAGATGTCCCATGCCATCTATTGTGGAGATCCAGCTATATGCCTCATTCCAAAATGAATGGAAACCTTTTCAAAGTTTGATTTCACCAAGACCTAAAATACTCCTGTAGTGTATTCCATGAAGCTGACTACAATAGCCAACAATTTACCAGGAAAAGGCTGACCTTCAAGTCAACATTTCTCAACTCTTTGAAACATGGAACGCAGTCCTGTTTACAGTAAACCAGTGCTTGGCAGACTGGAATGCAATAATTTAATTTAATTCACAAACCACACATTTTTCTAGTAAAAACATTGCCATTTTGCATGGTATTTAATGTCCCTAACCACCT
>NC_092090.1:20503899-20634433 GCF_045679555.1 Salvelinus alpinus
TTATACAGTCTGTGTTTCTATTCCATTAGGTCTGGATTATACAGTCTGTGTTTCTATTCCATTAGGTCTGGATTATACAGTCTGTGTTTCTATTCCATTAGGTCTGGATTATACAGTCAGTGTTTCTATTCCATTAGGTCTGGATTATTCAGTCTGTGTTTCTATTCCATTAGGTCTGGATTATACAGTCTGTGTTTCTATTCCATTAGGTCTGGATTATTCAGTCTGTGTTTCTATTCCATTAGGTCTGGATTATACAGTATGTGTTTCTATTCCATTAGGTCTGGATTATACAGTCTGTGTTTCTTTTCCATTAGGTCTGGATTATAAAGTCTGTGTTTCTATTCCATTAGGTCTGGATTATACAGTCTGTGTTTCTATTCCATTAGGTCTGGATTATACAGTCTGTGTTTCTATTCCATTAGGTCTGGATTATACAGTCTGTGTTTCTATTCCATTAGGTCTGGATTATACAGTCTGTGTTTCTATTCCATTAGGTCTGGATTATACTGTCTGTGTTTCTATTCCATTAGGTCTGGATTATAAAGTCTGTGTTTCTATTCCATTAGGTCTGGATTATACAGTCTGTGTTTCTATTCCATTAGGTCTGGATTATACAGTCTGTGTTTCTATTCCATTAGGTCTGGATTATACAGTCTGTGTTTCTATTCCATTAGGTCTGGATTATTCAGTCTGCGTTTCTATTCCATTAGGTCTGGATTATTCAGTCTGTGTTTCTATTCCATTAGGTCTGGATTATTCAGTCTGTGTTTCTATTCCATTAGGTCTGGATTATACAGTCTGTGTTTCTATTCCATTAGGTCTGGATTATTCAGTCTGTGTTTCTATTCCATTAGGTCTGGATTATACAGTATGTGTTTCTATTCCATTAGGTCTGGATTATACAGTCTGTGTTTCTTTTCCATTAGGTCTGGATTATAAAGTCTGTGTTTCTATTCCATTAGGTCTGGATTATACAGTCTGTGTTTCTATTCCATTAGGTCTGGATTATACAGTCTGTGTTTCTATTCCATTAGGTCTGGATTATACAGTCTGTGTTTCTATTCCATTAGGTCTGGATTATACAGTCTGTGTTTCTATTCCATTAGGTCTGGATTATACAGTCTGTGTTTCTATTCCATTAGGTCTGGATTATAAAGTCTGTGTTTCTATTCCATTAGGTCTGGATTATACAGTCTGTGTTTCTATTCCATTAGGTCTGGATTATACAGTCTGTGTTTCTATTCCATTAGGTCTGGATTATACAGTCTGTGTTTCTATTCCATTAGGTCTGGATTATTCAGTCTGCGTTTCTATTCCATTAGGTCTGGATTATTCAGTCTGTGTTTCTATTCCATTAGGTCTGGATTATACAGTCTGTGTCTCTATTCCATTAGGTCTGGATTATTCAGTCTGTGTTTCTATTCCATTAGGTCTGGATTATACAGTCTGTGTTTCTATTCCATTAGGTCTGCGAGAGCTCAATCTCCACCTGTCTCTTTCTATTGCATTTCAACCTTTATGGATCGTTGCGACAGCCAAAGTGGTAGACATTTACTGAGAGAGTGTTTAAACGCAGAGGTTGCTGTCTGAACATCATTGCATAACAATTGTTCAACGACCGAGGTCCAGAAACCTAGGATCGGGGTTGTTGTGCAGAATGAACAGTATTATCATTATACTTTCCATGAGGAAAGAAATGGTCCCGTTGTTGTTATTGCTTTTGTCCTGTTTTTTGTTAGTTTCTTTTTTGTTCTGAACAATCTATTCATATTTTTTGAGGAACAAATAATCAGTTTAGCCCGTTCTTCAAAGATCCTCAAAGTTTCCAAAAGAAGCAGTATGTGGCCATGCCAGACATCTGTTTTAAAGAAGTGATATGCAAAGCAAAAATAATAATAATAGCCCCTTATAATCTGAAATGGCAATCGCTAGTATAAATGAATCATAATAGAATCATATTATGTGTAAGCTATGATGCCAAGGCAGCGAACCGGCCGCTGTCTGCTGAAGGTAGGTACTCATCTGTCAGCGTTGTTAACCCAGGAGGTTTCATTGTGTTTATGCTTCATCCTTTATTTTAATGTATGTAATGTTGTTTCCTACTGAAGCGGCTTTATATTCATTTTCAACTGTCAATTAAACTCAGTCAATAAATCAATGAATTAAGAATGTATCATCTACATGAAAAATGCTCCCAAGTCCCAAGGAGTGCTAAAATAATGAAATAAAGTGAATGTGTTAGTTAACTATTACCTTCCTGGCTTACTTGGTAACTGTCTGCTTCCAACTCACACTCTCAAACACGTAGATCACCTGAACGCAGCTCACTTTCCATTCCACTTTCTAGCTCACACTCTCAAACACGTAGATCACCTGAACGCAGCTCACTTTCCATTCCACTTTCTAGCTCACACTCTCAAACACGTAGATCACCTGAACGCAGCTCACTTTCCATTCCACTTTCTAGCTCACACTCTCAAACACGTAGATCACCTGAACGCAGCTCACTTTCCATTCCACTTTCTAGCTCACACTCTCAAACATGTAGATCCCCTGAACGCAGCTCACTTTCCATTCCACTTTCTAGCTCACACTCTCAAACACGTAGATCACCTGAACGCAGCTCACTTTCCATTCCACTTTCTAGCTCACACTCTCAAACACGTAGATCACCTGAACGCAGCTCACTTTCCATTCCACTTTCTAGCTCACACTCTCAAACACGTAGATCACCTGAACGCAGCTCACTTTCCATTCCACTTTCTAGCTCACACTCTCAAACACGTAGATCACCTGAACGCAGCTCACTTTCCATTCCACTTTCTAGCTCACACTCTCAAACACGTAGATCACCTGAACGCAGCTCACTTTCCATTCCACTTTCTAGCTCACACTCTCAAACACATAGATCCCCTGAACGCAGCTCACTCTCCAGATCCCAATCACCTGAATTCTGATCACCTGTTCACCTGTATGTCATTATCACAGACTATTTAGTTCAGTTCTTTGCACCCCATCATTGTGAGGTATTGTTTGTTTAATGACACACTTCTTTTCGGAGCGCTGGGTTTTCCTGTAATTTAACCCTGTCATGTATGATAGTTTTTACCTGCCTCACTAATGACGCCTTTAGCCTATCGGATTTCCTGTTACCAACCTATTGCCTGATCTCCCGGATGACGTTACTAGCCTTTTCCCTGCCTATTGCCTTTTTGGACTCCCTGTGTATGACCTTCTGCCTGCCCCTGGACCCAGCTACCTGCCTCCTCCTGTGGTCCTTTACAATAAACACCTGCTGCACCCTGCTGTCTGTCTCCCATCGTGTTCATTACAGTAACCAGTCTGTCTGTCTCCCATCGTGTTCATTACAGTAACCAGTCTGTCTGTCTCACATCGTGTTCATTACAGTAACCAGTCTGTCTGTCTCCCATCGTGTTCATTACAGTAACCAGTCTGGCTGTCTCCCATCGTGTTCATTACAGTAACCAGTCTGTCTGTCTCCCATCGTGTTCATTACAGTAACCAGTCTGCCTGTCTCCCATCGTGTTCATTACAGTAACCAGTCTGTCTGTCTCCCATCGTGTTCATTACAGTAACCAGTCTGTCTGTCTCCCATCGTGTACATTACAGTAACCAGTCTGTCTGTCTCCCATCGTGTTCATTACAGTAACCAGTCTGTCTGTCTCCCATCGTGTTCATTACAGTAACCAGTCTGTCTGTCTCCCATCGTGTTCATTACAGTAACCAGTCTGTCTGTCTCCCATCGTGTTCATTACAGTAACCAGTCTGTCTGTCTCCCATCGTGTTCATTACAGTAACCAGTCTGTCTGTCTCCCATCGTGTTCATTACAGTAACCAGTCTGTCTGTCTCCCATCGTGTTCATTACAGTAACCAGTCTGTCTGTCTCCCATCGTGTTCATTACAGTAACCAGTCTGTCTGTCTCCCATCGTGTACATTACAGTAACCAGTCTGTCTGTCTCCCATCGTGTTCATTACAGTAACCAGTCTGTCTGTCTCCCATCGTGTTCATTACAGTAACCAGTCTGTCTGTCTCCCATCGTGTTCATTACAGTAACCAGTATGTCTGTCTCCCATCGTGTACATTACAGTAACCAGTCTGTCTGTCTCCCATCGTGTTCATTACAGTAACCAGTCTGTCTGTCTCCCATCGTGTTCATTACAGTAACCAGTCTGTCTGTCTCCCATCGTGTTCATTACAGTAACCAGTCTGTCTGTCTCCCATCGTGTTCATTACAGTAACCAGACTGTCTGTCTCCCATCGTGTTCATTACAGTAACCAGTCTGCCTGTCTCCCATCGTGTTCATTACAGTAACCAGTCTGTCTGTCTCCCATCGTGTTCATTACAGTAACCAGTCTGTCTGTCTCCCATCGTGTTCATTACAGTAACCAGTCTGTCTGTCTCCCATCGTGTACATTACAGTAACCAGTCTGTCTGTCTCCCATCGTGTTCATTACAGTAACCAGTCTGTCTGTCTCCCATCGTGTTCATTACAGTAACCAGTCTGTCTGTCTCCCATCGTGTTCATTACAGTAACCAGTATGTCTGTCTCCCATCGTGTTCATTACAGTAACCAGTCTGTCTGTCTCCCATCGTGTTCATTACAGTAACCAGTCTGTCTGTCTCCCATTGTGTTCATTACAGTAACCAGTCTGTCTGTCTCCCATCGTGTTCATTACAGTAACCAGTCTGTCTGTCTCCCATCGTGTTCATTACAGTAACCAGACTGTCTGTCTCCCATCGTGTTCATTACAGTAACCAGTCTGCCTGTCTCCCATCGTGTTCATTACAGTAACCAGTCTGCCTGTCTCCCATCGTGTGCATTACAGTAACCAGTCTGTCTGTCTCCCATCGTGTTCATTACAGTAACCAGTCTGTCTGTCTCCCATTGTGTTCATTACAGTAATCAGTCTGTCTGTCTCCCATCGTGTTCATTACAGTAACCAGTCTGTCTGTCTCCCATCGTGTTCATTACAGTAACCAGTCTGTCTGTCTCCCATCGTGTTCATTACAGTAACCAGTCTGTCTGTCTCCCATCGTGTTCATTACAGTAACCAGTCTGCCTGTCTCCCATCGTGTTCATTACAGTAACCAGTCTGTCTGGATCCCATCGTGTTCATTACAGTAACCAGTCTGTCTGTCTCCCATCGTGTTCATTACAGTAACCAGTCTGCCTGTCTCCCATCGTGTTCATTACAGTAACCAGTCTGTCTGTCTCCCATCGTGTTCATTACAGTAACCAGTCTGGCTGTCTCCCATCGTGTTCATTACAGTAACCAGTCTGTCTGTCTCCCATCGTGTTCATTACAGTAACCAGTCTGTCTGTCTCCCATCGTGTTCATTACAGTAACCAGTCTGTCTGTCTCCCATCGTGTTCATTACAGTAACCAGTCTGTCTGTCTCCCATCGTGTTCATTACAGTAACCAGTCTGTCTGTCTCCCATCGTGTTCATTACAGTAACCAGTCTGTCTCCCATCGTGTTCATTACAGTAACCAGTCTGTCTGTCTCCCATCGTGTTCATTACAGTAACCAGTCTGCCTGTCTCCCATCGTGTTCATTACAGTAACCAGTCTGTCTGTCTCCCATCGTGTTCATTACAGTAACCAGTCTGGCTGTCTCCCATTGTGTTCATTACAGTAACCAGTCTGTCTGTCTCCCATCGTGTTCATTACAGTAACCAGTCTGTCTGTCTCCCATCGTGTTCATTACAGTAACCAGTCTGTCTGTCTCCCATCGTGTTCATTACAGTAACCAGTCTGTCTGTCTCCCATCGTGTTCATTACAGTAACCAGTCTGTCTGTCTCCCATCGTGTTCATTACAGTAACCAGTCTGTCTCCCATCGTGTTCATTACAGTAACCAGTCTGTCTGTCTCCCATCGTGTTCATTACAGTAACCAGTCTGTCTGTCTCCCATCGTGTTCATTACAGTAACCAGTCTGTCTGTCTCCCATCGTGTTCATTACAGTAACCAGTCTGTCTGTCTCCCATCGTGTTCATTACAGTAACCAGTCTGTCTGTCTCCCATCGTGTTCATTACAGTAACCAGTCTGTCTGTCTCCCATCGTGTTCATTACAGTAACCAGTCTGGCTGGATCCTGTATGTGTTCTATACAGTAACCAGTCTGTCTGGATCCTGTATGTGTTAATACATCTTGTTGTTAGCCCAGTACAGTGATCTGACATCTATACAGGAAATGCTGCCAAACCAGAAACTCAAAGTGCTGTCTATTTATAAAAAACACATACAAATGTGTTAACTTGCTTTCCTGTCTTACTGGCTGTGTGAATTGTGATCTGTGTCCGTGTTCAGCCCAGAAGAGGAAAGAACCATCTACATGAGCTCCATCAATCACATTTCATTTATAAATCCCTTTTCTAAGGATCACTAACTCAAAGCGTTCTCTCTTTTTGATAATACAGTAATAGCATAGAGTAAATGTTTAAGGGTGATACTGGCTATGTAATGTACAGTATGTCTTGATCTGTCACTGCTGTTAGCCCAGTACAGGAATGTACCATCACCATCTAGCATACCACCCTGCATACCACTGCTGGCTTGCTTCTGAAGCTAAGCAGGGTTGGTCCTGGTCAGTCCCTGGATGGGAGACCAGGTGCTGCTGGAAGTGGTGTTGGAGGGCCAGTAGGAGGCACTCTTTCCTCTGGTCTAAACAAAGATCCCAATGCCCCAGGGCAGTGATTGGGGACACTGCTCTGTGTAGGGTGCCGTCTTTCGGATGGGACGTTAAACGGGTGTCCTGACTCTCTGAGGTCATTAAAGATCCCATGGCACTTATCGTAAGAGTAGGGGTGTTAACCCCGGTGTCCTGGCTAAATTCCCAATCTGGCCCTCAACCATCACGGTCACCTAATAATCCCCAGTTTACAATTGGCTCATTCATCCCCCTCCTCTCCCCTGTAACTATTCCCCAGGTCGTTGCTGCAAATGAGAACGTGTTCTCAGTCAACTTACCTGGTAAAATAACAGTAAAATAAAAAATAAATAAATAAAAAAACATAAGACATAATGCCAATGTTCACGTCATGGGTTCCTCATGGACCACAGCCACCAGCATATTGGTGCTAATCCAGCACCAGCACACCTGATTCAACTAGTCAGCTAATCGTCAAACCTTTAAGTAGTGGGATCACGTGGAACTGTTGGGGGTCTATGAGGAACGGCTTGGGAGACATTGGTTTAGAGCAGGTGTGTCAAGCTCATTTTGCCCCGAGGGCTATTCGGTGTTCACCAAGGTCCGGAGGGCCACATTGAAAATGGGTTATGTTTCCTCACCCTCTGGTTTAGAGGATGAGGTGTGGGGTTTGGGGAACCAAACTCACATGTTTTACATGGTATCCGACACTGATGTCTGTATATGTAATGTTGTATTTAGACTGCATATTTGTCTTGAAATGGTGAAGAGCAGAGTTTGTGCTCCAGACGCTGTGGGAATAGCAGCCAGCATAACAAACCAAATATGACTTACCTGGCCAGCAGTCCCAGTAAACACAAACACTCATTATATACACACCACTTAGAGGGCAGAAGCCATGAAGTACCGTGCAGAGCTATTTGACTTCAAGCACAGAACATGGTCAGAAAAAGACAGATCTTGATATCGCAGCTCCTTGTCTCTCTCTCTCTCTCTCTCTCACACACACACACACACACACACACACACACACACACACACACACACACACACACACACACACACACACACACACACACACACACACACACACACACACACACACACACACACACACACACACACACACACACACACACTTCACTTGAGAATGTTTATGGGTAGTATAACATGAAGGTCCTATTTGGGTTGAACAAGCACTTTGTCATGGTTCCATGAAAACAGCTTCTTACTGTAGCTTGCTGATATACAGGATACTTAGAGAAGTATCAGTAACAAGTTAATGCCTTGTGGGACTAAGTAATGTCCCTCGTTCCCTGTTAAGTTATCATGGCCTGGCACTGTATAAGTGTACTTTTAAGGATTTGCATAAAGAGGGTCTACTTCCTTAATGGATGAAGTGGATATGTGAATTTCCGCTTGGCTAGACACACAACAGTGTGCATTCCTCTCTGGCCTAGAACTGCTACAGGTCCCAAATAGCACTATATTCCCTATGATATAGTGCAGTGCTTTTGACTAGAGCACATAGGGTTCTGGTCAAAAGGAGTGCACTATACAGGGGATAGGGTGCCATTTGGGATGCAACCCTAGTCTAGCACTATGTTCTAGTGCACTACAGCATATGATGTGGGGAATCTGTCTTTCTGAAACAAGTGTCTGTCTCTGTTAGGTTCAGACAGCTTCTCTCTCCTTTCTCCTGTCGTACCTCCTGTGTCTCTCTCTCTCTCCTTCCTCCTGTCGTACCTTCTGTGTCTCTCTCTCCTTCCTTCTGTCGTACCTTCTGTGTCTCTCTCTCCTTCCTTCTGTCGTACCTCCTGTGTCTCTCTCTCCTTCCTACTGTCGTACCTCCTGTGTCTCTCTCTCCTTCCTACTGTCGTACCTCCTGTGTCTCTCTCTCCTTTCTCCTGTCGTACCTCCTGTGTCTCTCTCTCTCCTTTCTCCTGTTGTACCTCCTGTGTCTCTCTCTCTCCTTCCTCCTGTCGTACCTCCTGTGTCTCTCTCTCCTTTCTCCTGTCGTACCTTCTGTCTCTCTCTCTCCTTCCTCCTGTCGTACCTCCTGTGTCTCTCTCTCCTTTCTCCTGTCGTACCTCCTGTGTCTCTCTCTCTCCTTTCTCCTGTCGTACCTCCTGTGTCTCTCTCTCTCCTTTCTCCTGTCGTACCTCCTGTGTCTCTCTCTCTCCTTCCTCCTGTCGTACCTTCTGTGTCTCTCTCTCTCCTTCCTCCTGTCGTACCTCCTGTGTCTCTCTCTCTCCTTCCTACTGTCGTACCTCCTGTGTCTCTCTCTCCTTCCTACTGTCGTACCTCCTGTGTCTCTCTCTCCTTTCTCCTGTCGTACCTCCTGTGTCTCTCTCTCTCCTTTCTCCTGTCGTACCTCCTGTGTCTCTCTCTCTCTCCTTCCTACTGTCGTACCTCCTGTGTCTCTCTCTCCTTCCTACTGTCGTACCTCCTGTGTCTCTCTCTCCTTTCTCCTGTCGTACCTCATGTGTCTCTCTCTCTCCTTTCTCCTGTCGTACCTCCTGTGTCTCTCTCTCTCTCCTTCCTCCTGTCGTACCTTCTGTGTCTCTCTCTCTCCTTCCTCCTGTCGTACCTCCTGTGTCTCTCTCTCCTTCCTCCTGTCGTACCTCCTGTGTCTCTCTCTTTCTCCTTCCTCCTGTCTTACCTTCTGTGTCTCTCTCTCTCCTTCCTCCTGTCGTACCTTCTGTGTCTCTCTCTCCTTCCTCCTGTCGTACCTCCTGTGTCTCTCTCTCCTTCCTGATGTCGTACCTTCTATGTCTCTCTCTCTCCTTCCTCCTGTCGTACCTCCTGTGTCTCTCTCTCCTTCCTGATGTCGTACCTCCTGTGTCTCTCTCTCTCCTTCCTCCTGTCGTACCTTCTGTGTCTCTCTCTCCTTCCTCCTGTCGTACCTCCTGTGTCTCTCTCTCTCCTTCCTCCTGTCGTACCTCCTGTGTCTCTCTCTCTCCTTCCTCCTGTAATACCTCCTGCATCTCTCTCTCTCTTTTGCCCTCTCTATTCTCTCTCTTGCTCCTTCCTCCTGTCGCACCTCCTGCATCTCTCTCTCCTTCCTCCAGTCGTAACTCCTGCATCTCTCTCTCTCTCTCTCTCTCTCGCTCCTTCCTCCCACTGTACCTCCATTTCTCTTTCTATTCTCTCTCTATTCTCTCTCTCCTTCCTCCTGTCAGACCTCCTCTCCCTCTCTCTTTTTTCTCTCTCTCCCTCCTTCCTCACACCTCCAGTTATCTGTCTCTCTCTTCCTCTCCCCTTCCTCCAGTCATACAGCCTCAGACAGACGTTTTAATAAAGCACCTATCCAGCGAAGAGGACATGGCAACATTGATCATCAGTCTGTGGTTCCTAAAACAATAACTTCTAGCCTAAAACTAGAACCCAGAGCTTCTGACATGCAACATGGAGAGGAGAAATATTTTCCATGTTTAAGCTCATTTTTTAGGAACTTCCTATTTCTGACATGTGGTTTTAGATCAGCCGCTGCTACAGCAGCTGCCATGTGGATTCACAAAGTGGAAATACTGTACGATTGTTCAAGAACAACGATTATTGAGAAATGTTGCAGAAGATCAGAAGTTCTCAGACTGTTTTTCACTGTAATAGTTTGGAAATATTCATGTAGTCTTTACTGTGGCCCACAAAGAAAAAACGAATACTTCAAGCAGTGATCCAGTCTTGAGCCATTTTATTGTATCGTGTCATATTATACATCGTGTTCCCTGATCTGTCATTGACATGGCTGATTAACTTTCTGGAACCACAATGGCTGCCATGGCACAGTCCAGGTGGGTGACACATTGGTGGGGGATGAGGTGAGTTTCCCTCCCCATGCAATCTAAAGGGCTTTGAGCACATGCTATATAAATCCAATCCTTATTATACAAGATATTACTATAATATCATCATATTGTAATAACATACGTTTCCCTCGTACTTTAATCAGGCACAGATAGGGCCTTACCTATGTAGAGAACATGCCCTTTGCCCTTCCAGTCTCCTAAGTGTCATTTTGGATGGTGGTGTAATTTCCCCCCCTTTTCCCAGTCTGCCCTGTACTGAGATTACAAGCCCGGTTGAGAGATCCGGTCACAGGTCGAGTGTCTGTCTACCTAGTTTAAATACAACAGTACTTCCACAGCAGCATAACACTTGATTAGCTTACATCATCATCAATATTGGGTCTGGTTGGCTGATAGGCAGCAGAGAGAGAGGCAGAGAGCCATCACACAATCAGGAAAAGAAATGGAGCTAGCTAACTAGCAGATTTACATCAATCACCAACATCAATGATCAGCTGATAGCCCATCCTATTTTCCCCATGTCAATCATGTCTTTAGGAGGCACTGTAACTAGCTTGCTTACAATTTGTGATGATGAGTTTGTCTTGTTGCAGAAACAAAATGCCCCCTGAAAGGTCTGTGCACGGCCCTGACTTTGAGCATCTGGAAAAGTGCTTTATAATATCCATCCAGACAATCACTCAGTCAGTCAGTATCTCACCTGACAGACCCCACTGATGCACATATCCAGGGCGTCGGCCCGGCAACGTGTTCCGTCTAGAACCTTAGGCGCCAGCTCCACCGTTAGGCTCCTCCCCCGCGCCTGGCACCGCAGGGCGCACGCAGCCGAGGGTTCATAGGGCACGGGAATCCACTCGTAGACCATGCCCTGGTACCTGATGTCATTGTGGGCAGAGCACTGCTGGGCTCGGAAGTCTCCCGACTCGACGGGACAGTCCTGGGGAAGAAGGGAGGAGAGAAAAGGAAGATAGAGAATGATAAGATGGCTCGGCAGAGGGAAAGAACAGAACAGATAACAGCTTACATGTGGAAGACCCAACTCTTTGCCAACAGCGAGCCTTTACTACGTCTCTCCTTAGGCCTTGCTTTACACACGCACGCACACACACACACACACACACACACACACACACACACACACACACACACACACACACACACACACACACACACACACACACACACACACACACACACACACACACACACACACACACACACACACACACACACACACACACCACACTCCCTCCCTCCCTTTCTCATTGAACTACATGGATGGGACTTCATAAAGTGAAGTGTTTCTCTCTCTCTCTTGCTTTGTTTATATCCTTCTCTTTCACACCGGGAGCGGTGGTCTAAATATTATGCTGGGGACTCATCCCACTGGTCATGATTGAAATCATAGCTAGTCTGCAATACATTCCAGACACAAACCACTTCAATAGAGTAATAGAAACAGTAAAGACTAGTCTATCTTTGATGAAAATGCTGTGAGAACGACTGTGGTTCCGCTGCTGAGAACAGACTGAAGTCTGGAGTTGATATGAGATGGAGGTTGTTTTCTTCTGTTCATTGATGGAACGTATGATTTTACCATGAGGTCACCCACAGTGCTGAACATGACTGTCAAATACAGTGGCGGCTGACAATATTGAGCCAGTGCTTCTCACTGTTACCAGCAAAGTTATACGCTGGAATAGAAAAGTTATAACTATATATTACCAGTTATAAGCTGGAATAGGACTAATAACAAGTTATATGTGTTACATTCATAAGCTTTAGAAATGACTCTGTTGTAGTCTGTTGAGGCTACATACCGTAGACTAGACTTACCATGTTACTGCACGTTCTGTAGCGGATATTCTTGCCTTCACAGTTCCTACAAAGCAATGCAAAATAACAAACCAACATTGTTAGTACTAATTGAAACCAACGGTTTACAAGGAAATGGTTTGGGCTTGAGTGTAATGGTTAATAAAAATATTTATTTGTGACGGGAAAGCTATATAACATACACCATATCAAACATGTATAATAGAATAGCTTAATATCCCTCAGGGAAATCTGTTTTGTAACAAAGAAATGCACCATTACACAGAAACGTCTACAACAACAGTGGTGTTTTGCTAGTGTCTTGTGAAGCTCAGGAGTTACACCTTGTGAGTCTGGAGGATCGTGGCTGGAGTCAAATCAGGACTGACAGACAATTCATCCTGAATTATAGCTGTCTGTCTCACACACACACGCACACACACACACACACGCACGCATGCACGCACGCACACACACACGCACACGCACACACCTACACACCTGTCAGACCAAACCACGCTTCACCTGCCAACGATCAGATCTCATTGAGCCAACGACCGTCTCAGGACCCCCTCTAGGCTTAAACAAGCAAATCAACCTCTCTCACACACATCACACACACACACACACACACACTCTGACACCCGCCCACACACACACACTAATCGGTTCACCTCACTCTGTCAAAACCAACTCCTGCCTCGTCTGACATCCACCACAGCGTAACACTCCATTCCCTCCCCCTTCCTACACCGTATGGACACGCTACAAAATCTGTTCCACCTTGTTAGAAACGATAACTGCAGCCCATCACCCAGTGTGTGTTAACTTCCACTTCGCCACATTTCTCATTCTCACCCCCGGGGGTAGAATAACATTGGTCTAAACTGGTAGCAGCTCATTTGTTCGGGGCAATGCCCCAAATGGCACCCTATTCCCTACACAGTGCACTATTTTTGACCAGAGCCTTATGGGCCCTGGTCAAAAGTAGTACACTACATAGGGAATAGGATGCCATTTGGGACGAAAAGCGGATGTTAAAAAGCTTCAGTCTAATCGTCCATTAGGGTGAACGGGGAGCTGGAGACCACACTACGGCCATTCAGCCTGCTCCAAGGAAAAGCAGGCACCGAGGCAGAGTAGGAATGTCTCTGTCTTAACCAACCAATTAATGGCTTTCCCCCATCGAGATGACCTGCACGCAGAGCCACAAGCACACGCACACACACACACACACTGCACACGGCTGTGTGTAGACCATGCTTTCAGGGTCTAGGAATGTCTATGAGGTGGCTATTTGTCTTCTAGCGGACAAACAGAGAGCAAAAAATGTCTGAAGTCCACAGACATGAGGAAGGATAGGCAGCACTGTGGCTAATGGTGTCGGGTGAAGTTGCCCCTTGACACTGATCTTGGGTCAGTTTTGCGTTTTCTCCACTAATAGTTAAGGTTAGGGGGAGGGGAAACTGATCCTAGATCTGTACCTAGGGGCAAACTTCACCCCCGGAGCGTGTCTAACAGAGTAAACCAAATCTAGCATTATCAGGTGTGTAAGTGCTGGGCAGGAACAAAAGCCTGCATGCCCTGCAGCTCTCCAGGACCGGGATTGAAAAGAACAGTGCTGCTCTAACTTAAGTCTAGACAGATATTTCCTCCCAGTCACTGGATGCTTCTATAAGGACAGATGAAGTTAGCAGGAGTCTGGTGGGGAAGGGGCCTTAGAGAAGGCAAGGCGCTGGGCACACAGCGTCTGACGTCCAAGAGCAACATGGGGCCAGACACTACCCCAGTGTGTCTGTGTATCTCTCTGTGTGTGTGTGTGTGTGTGTGTGTGTGTGTGTGTGTGTGTGTGTGTGTGTGTGTGTGTGTGTGTGTGTGTGTGTGTGTGTGTGTGTGTGTGTGTGTGTGTGTGTGTGTGTGTGTGTGTGTGTGTGTGTGTGTGTGTGTTATGTCTGGAGTAAGCTGGAGTGGGGCAGGGAGAAAGAGATTACAGTAGACTTAAGGTGTTCTCTGCAGTCTTTCTATGTTCCCCTTCATCTACACAGGCAGCTCTTCTGCTGGCTTAACCCTGACACCTGACACACACACACACAGTCCCAGTGCGCTCGAGCAGGTGTGTTGGCTGATGCAGGGAATGGGAGATATTGCTCAAATAACTGTGTAAATCTCCCTGTGGGGGAAGCAGGCAAATCAAGCCCACAATCACTTCCAGACTTCTACACTCATTTAATAAATGAAGGGAAGTCAGGACAGAGGTCTGAGGCTGCATCTCAAATGGTACACTATTACCAATAAAGTGCACTACTTTTGGGGAAAAGAATCTGATTGGTGAACTGGAACAATTGTTATCTCATCCAACAACCCCTAAAGACCTACAGATATGGCCACTTATCATTCAGTTAAGTAGCGTCCCAAATGGCACTCTATTCCCTACTGTATATAGTGCATGCAGTGCCTTCAGGAGGTATTCATACCCCTAGACTTATTTTGATTAAATTGATTTATTTTCTCACCCATCTACACACAATACCCCTTAGGGACAAAGATTTTAGAAATGTTTGCAAATGTATTGAACATGAAATAGAGACATATCTAAAATACATATGTAATCACACATCTGAGAAAATACTTTTTTACCTGTTATTCTTTTAAAAATGTGTTGTCAAATTGGTCATTGATCATTGCTAAACAACCATTGTCATGTCTTGCCATAGATGTTCAAGTAGATTTAAGTCAAAACTGTAACTAGGTCACTCTGGAACATTCTCTGTCTTCTTGGTAAGAAACTCCAGTGTAGATTTGGATCTGCTGAAAGGTGAATTCATCTCCCAGTGTCTGGTGGAAAGCAGATTGAACTAGGTTTTCCTCTAGGATTTTGCTTGTGCTTAGCTCCATTCCGTTTCTTTTTTATCCTGAAAAACTTAATGAACAATTACTGTTACGTGTGCTCCCTCTCTGGTCTCTAGGTCACCAGTCTGCTCGTCATGGCCCACACCTGTCACCATCGTAACGCATAATTGCGCATTATGACACTCACCTGGACTCCATCACCTCCTTGATTACCTGCCCTATATTTCTCACTCCATTTGGTTCCTTCCCCAGTCCTCATTGTATCTGTTCCTGTTTCATGTCAGTGCGCAGTTTGTGTTACGTGTTTGTTTCATTTATTTCTAAAAAAAATTCACTCCCTGAACTTGCTTCCTGACTCGCAGATTACAGCATTACAATTACAAGCATACCCATATACATGATGCAGCCAATATGGAGAGTGTTACTCAGTAATGTGTTGTATTGGATTTACACGAAATATAACACTTTGTATTCAGGGCAAAAAGTAATTTGCTTTGCCACATTTTTTGCAGTATTACTTTAGTGCCTGCCTTTTTGCAAACAGGATGCATATTTTGGAATATTTTTATTCTGTACAAGCGTGGAGTAACTACAATGTTGTTGATCCATCTTCAGTTTTCTCCAATCACAGCCATTAAACTCTGTAACTGCTTTAAAGTCACCATTGGCCTCATGGTGAAATCCCTGAGCGGTTTCCTTCCTCTCTGGCAACTGAGTTAGGAAGGATGTCTGTATCTTTGTAGTGACGGGGTGTATTGATACACCATCCAAAGTGTAATTAATAACTTCACCATGCTCAGAGGGATATTCAGTGTCTGCAGTATGTTCTCTCTGTTACTGCACGGCAAGAGGTACCGGAGCACCAAGTCTACCCAACAGCCATTAGACTGATGAATAGTTAATTAAACGGCTACCTGGACTTTCAGATTTTTATGTCCTACCTACATGTACATAGTACTTCAATCAATTACCTAACCAATCCTTAAAGTACATATTACCTCGATCAATCACCCCAACTACTTGATACCCAGTACACTGACTCGGTAGCGATATTCCTTGTATATAGCCTCGTAATTTTTATTATCCCCCATATATTTTGTTATGCTAATAATAAGTTAAGGGGTATGAATACTTTCTGAAGGTACTGTATGTACTCCCTATAGACAGGTTGGTTGTTTAGAAACAAAACAATGCATGCGCAACTATGGGGCAAAACAAACAGGATTTACTTACATGATGACACAACCGGCTCCACGCATGTGTCTGCATGCGCCATCGTGCGCATGTTGAGTTTGTCTATCCCCACCAGACACGATCAGGACACGCATGTTGAGTTTGTCTTCCCCACCAGAGGCGATCAGGACATGCAGGTTGAGTTTGTCTTCCCCCACCAGACGCGATCAGGACACGCAGGTTGAGTTTGTCATCCCCACCAGACGCGATCAGGACACGCAGGTTGAGTTTGTCTTCCCCACCAGACGCGATCAGGACACGCATGTTGAGTTTGTCTTCCCCACCAGACGCGATCAGGACACGCAGGTTGAGTTTGTCATCCCCACCAGACGCGATCAGGACACGCAGGTTGAGTTTGTCTTCCCCACCAGATGCGATCAGGACACGCAGGTTGAGTTTGTCTTCCCCACCAGACGCGATCAGGACACGCAGGTTGAGTTTGTCTTCCCCACCAGACGCGATCAGGACACGCATGTTGAGTTTGTCTTCCCCACCAGAGGCGATCAGGACACGCAGGTTGAGTTTGTCTATCCCCACCAGACGCGATCAGGACACGCATGTTGAGTTTGTCTATCCCCACCAGAGGCGATCAGGACACGCAGGTTGAGTTTGTCTATCCCCACCAGACGCGATCAGGACACGCAGGTTGAGTTTGTCTATCCCCACCAGACGCGATCAGGACACGCAGGTTGAGTTTGTCATCCCCACCAGACGCGATCAGGACACGCAGGTTGAGTTTGTCTTCCCCACCAGACACGATCAGGACACGCATGTTGAGTTTGTCTATCCCCACCAGACGCGATCAGGACACGCAGGTTGAGTTTGTCTTCCCCACCAGACGCGATCAGGACACGCAGGTTGAGTTTGTCTTCCCCACCAGAGGCGATCAGGACACGCAGGTTGAGTTTGTCTATCCCCACCAGACGCGATCAGGACACGCAGGTTGAGTTTGTCTTCCCCACCAGACGCGATCAGGACACGCATGTTGAGTTTGTCTATCCCCACCAGAGGCGATCAGGACATGCAGGTTGAGTTTGTCTTCCCCACCAGAGGCGATCAGGACACGCATGTTGAGTTTGTCTATCCCCACCAGAGGCGATCAGGACACGCAGGTTGAGTTTGTCTATCCCCACCAGACGCGATCAGGACACGCAGGTTGAGTTTGTCTTCCCCACCAGACGCGATCAGGACACGCATGTTGAGTTTGTCTATCCCCACCAGAGGCGATCAGGACACGCAGGTTGAGTTTGTCTATCCCCACCAGACGCGATCAGGACACGCAGGTTGAGTTTGTCTTCCCCACCAGACGCGATCAGGACACGCATGTTGAGTTTGTCTATCCCCACCAGAGGCGATCAGGACATGCAGGTTGAGTTTGTCTTCCCCACCAGAGGCGATCAGGACACGCATGTTGAGTTTGTCTTCCCCACCAGAGGCGATCAGGACACGCAGGTTGAGTTTGTCTATCCCCACCAGACGCGATCAGGACACGCAGGTTGAGTTTGTCTATCCCCACCAGACGCGATCAGGACACGCAGGTTGAGTTTGTCTTCCCCACCAGACGCGATCAGGACACGCAGGTTGAGTTTGTCTATCCCCCACCAGACGCGATCAGGACACGCAGGTTGAGTTTGTCTTCCCCACCAGACGCGATCAGGACACGCAGGTTGAGTTTGTCTTCCCCACCAGATGCGATCAGGACACGCAGGTTGAGTTTGTCATCCCCCACCAGACGCGATCAGGACACGCAGGTTGAGTTTGTCTTCCCCCACCAGACGCGATCAGGACACGCAGGTTGAGTTTGTCATCCCCCACCAGACGCGATCAGGACACGCAGGTTGAGTTTGTCTTCCCCACCAGACGCAATCAGGACACGCAGGTTGAGTTTGTCTATCCCCACCAGACGCGATCAGGACACGCAGGTTGAGTTTGTCTTCCCCACCAGACGCGATCAGGACACGCATGTTGAGTTTGTCTATCCCCACCAGAGGCGATCAGGACACGCAGGTTGAGTTTGTTTATCCCCACCAGACGCGATCAGGACATGCAGGTTGAGTTTGTCTTCCCCACCAGACGCGATCAGGACACGCATGTTGAGTTTGTCTATCCCCACCAGAGGCGATCAGGACATGCAGGTTGAGTTTGTCTTCCCCACCAGAGGCGATCAGGACACGCATGTTGAGTTTGTCTTCCCCACCAGAGGCGATCAGGACACGCAGGTTGAGTTTGTCTATCCCCACCAGACGCGATCAGGACACGCAGGTTGAGTTTGTCTATCCCCACCAGACGCGATCAGGACACGCAGGTTGAGTTTGTCTTCCCCACCAGACGCGATCAGGACACGCAGGTTGAGTTTGTCTATCCCCCACCAGACGCGATCAGGACACGCAGGTTGAGTTTGTCTTCCCCACCAGACGCGATCAGGACACGCAGGTTGAGTTTGTCTTCCCCACCAGAGGCGATCAGGACATGCAGGTTGAGTTTGTCTTCCCCACCAGACGCGATCAGGACACGCAGGTTGAGTTTGTCTTCCCCACCAGACGCGATCAGGACACGCAGGTTGAGTTTGTCTTCCCCACCAGATGCGATCAGGACACGCAGGTTGAGTTTGTCATCCCCCACCAGACGCGATCAGGACACGCAGGTTGAGTTTGTCTTCCCCCACCAGACGCGATCAGGACACGCAGGTTGAGTTTGTCATCCCCCACCAGACGCGATCAGGACACGCAGGTTGAGTTTGTCTTCCCCACCAGACGCGATCAAGACACGCAGGTTGAGTTTGTCTTCCCCACCAGACGCGATCAGGACACGCAGGTTGAGTTTGTCTTCCCCACCAGACGCGATCAGGACACGCAGGTTGAGTTTGTCTTCCCCACCAGATGCGATCAGGACACGCAGGTTGAGTTTGTCATCCCCCACCAGACGCGATCAGGACACGCAGGTTGAGTTTGTCTTCCCCCACCAGACGCGATCAGGACACGCAGGTTGAGTTTGTCATCCCCCACCAGACGCGATCAGGACACGCAGGTTGAGTTTGTCTTCCCCACCAGACGCGATCAAGACACGCAGGTTGAGTTTGTCTTCCCCCACCAGACGCGATCAGGACACGCAGGTTGAGTTTGTCTTCCCCACCAGACGCGATCAGGACACGCAGGTTGAGTTTGTCTTCCCCACCAGACGCGATCAGGACACGCAGGTTGAGTTTGTCATCCCCACCAGACGCGATCAGGACACGCAGGTTGAGTTTGTCTTCCCCACCAGACGCGATCAGGACACGCAGGTTGAGTTTGTCTTCCCCACCAGACGCGATCAGGACACGCAGGTTGAGTTTGTCTATCCCCACCAGACGCGATCAGGACACGCAGGTTGAGTTTGTCATCCCCACCAGACGCGATCAGGACACGCAGGTTGAGTTCGTCTTCCCCACCAGACGCGATCAGGACACGCAGGTTGAGTTTGTCTATCCCCACCAGACGCGATCAGGACACGCAGGTTGAGTTTGTCATCCCCACCAGACGCGATCAGGACACGCATGTTGAGTTTGTCTTCCCCACCAGACGCGATCAGGACACGCAGGTTGAGTTTGTCTTCCCCACCAGACGCGATCAGGACACGCAGGTTGAGTTTGTCTTCCCCACCAGACGCGATCAGGACACGCAGGTTGAGTTTGTCTTCCCCACCAGACGCGATCAGGACACGCAGGTTGAGTTTGTCATCCCCACCAGACGCGATCAGGACACGCAGGTTGAGTTCGTCTTCCCCACCAGACGCGATCAGGACACGCAGGTTGAGTTTGTCTATCCCCACCAGACGCGATCAGGACACGCATGTTGAGTTTGTCATCCCCACCAGACACGATCAGGACACGCATGTTGAGATTGTCTTCCCCACCAGACGCGATCAGGACACGCAGGTTGAAATATCAAAATGCACTCTGAACCAACTATATTAATTTGGGGACAGGTCAAAACACATATGAAACATTAATTCACATTTAGCTAGCTAGTTTGCTGATGCTAGCTAATTTGTCCTGGGAGATAAACATTGGGTTGTTATTTTAACTGAAATATACAATGTCCTTTTTTCGCTGGATCTTTGTAAAATTTGTTCTCTACTCCAACAATTAATTCATAGATAAAAGGGGAAACCTAGTTAGTTTCTAGTCATCTCTCCTCGTTCTTCTTCTTCTTCTGTGGATTTTATATGGCAGTTGGCAACCAACTTTAAGGTGCATTACTGTAACCAACTGGACTGGAGTGTGGACCTCATTCATTTTTCAATCACCCATGTAGGGATATGTTCCGAAAAACCAATGAGGAGATGGGAGAGGCAGGACTTGCAGCGCGTCATGCATCTAAAATAGAATCAAGTTCTATTTTAGCACCTAGCTACGCAGACGCTTGTTGACGCGCACAAACAGTTTGGATGAATGACTGAATAACATGTATGTGCACATTTATTTTGCAATGCTAGCGCACGCAACGCGAGCAGTGCGGTCAGCATGTTAGATTGTTGATAACATGTAAACTATATTTCGTATCCAATATTTATTGAAAACATAAATAAAATTGCACAATAATCACTTGTCTCTCAAATTCATCATTACAGTTATTGGTCAGCTAGCTAGCAAATGTTTTGCCCTATTAGCATAAACATGACATTAGTCAAAACAAGACATGGTATCAAGAACAAATGTAAGGAAGTCCAGAGAGTACAAATTAATAAACAAATAAAATATGTATCTCATTATTACCACATAAATGTTTTAATAAGCACCTCATCAAGAAGCCCTGTTGCTGTGTTGACTGCAATGTGCTCGGGGGGCATTTAAGCCCTGAACAATGCCTGACAGGCAACCCTGTCTCCCAGGCTGCGTGGCACACCAAAGACCACAGCCAATCTCATGCAAGGAACAACGCAGCTAACTTGGTTAGTGTTGTGAGCTAGCTAGTTAGGTAGGTAGTCTTGTTAGCTATCTAGCTAGCTTGTTATCTATGCTGATTGTTAGCTTGCATAGCTAATACTGTATGTGTATAATTATAAGGGACACTTCATGTTTCGTGGATAAAATTTACATTTACCGTCGGTGAGCTCCATTCCTGGCAGGCTGATCAGATTAAATTTCAGTCTTGATTTATCAGCCTGCTATTGAATCTGATCAGCCTGCCACTAACAGAGCGCACCCACTCTTGATCATATACATAATGCACTGACTGCTAATCTGTCTGCAAGAAGCTATGAAACAGCCTACTAGGCAGAATCCTGACTTTTCAGCCTCTTGAATCTGATCAAAGTCTGAGGCTGCTATTGAATCTGATCAAAGTCTGAGGCTGAAATGTAATCTGATCAGCCTGTCAGGAATGGAGCTCACCCACTCTGTAAAACATGAAGTGTACCTTACAATTATAAACATATAAGTACTGCAAGCTAATAACCAGCATAGATAACTAGCTAGCTAGGTAGCTAACAAAACTACCTAGCTATCTAGCTAGCTAGCTCACTCACAAGACTAGCCAAGTTAGCTGTGTTGTTGCTTGCATGCAATTGGCTGTGGGCTTGGGTGCGGCATGCAACCTGGGAGACAGTGCAGCCTGTCAGGCATCGTTCAGGGCTTAAATGACCCACGAGGGCTAAGATGCCCCCACGACCTCTTAGCTCAACACACAGACTTCTGCCCCATTGAAGCGTGTGTATCGTTTTCGTAACGTTGTCAGCTAACCCCTCTATAGTGCACTACTTTTGACCAGGGCCCAAAGTCTGGTAAAAAGGAATACACTACGTAGCGAAACGGGCGTCACTTGGGACGTAGCAGAACTATGTCAAACAGTAAGACAAACAACAGTCATATGTATTGTAGTAACACCACTTCATATTGCATTAACACAAGATACCCTTGTCAATGTCTTTGAAAGGCCAAAGAGAGGGACGTTAAAAAGGAAAGATATACATCTGTGTCCCATCAGTAACCCTACACCCCTCTGAGCACCACTCTTAACACACAGGAAACATTCAATTGAGCAACGATGATCCCAATTTGACAGAGCAGGGTAATAAAATCTCCCCTGAATCCGTCCAAAGGTCAATACTGTGTGTGTGTGTGTGTGTGTGTGTGTGTGTGTGTGTGTGTGTGTGTGTGTGTGTGTGTGTGTGTGTGTGTGTGTGTGTGTGTGTGTGTGTGTGTGTGTGTGTGTGTGTAATTGTCTTCTCCCTGTTTCTATTATAAATGGATACAGGATTCATTCCATAATCACTGTTGCCAATTAACCCTGTTTAGTAGCTCTATCATTTTATTTGTATTTTTATATTTGTGCTGTTCTAAACCATTTTACTTTTTTTTCACATTTTAGTCATTTAGCAGACGCTCTTGTCCAGAACATGCATACATTTTCATACTTTTTCGTACTGATCCCCGTGGGAATTGAACCCACAACCCTAGCATTGTCATGCTCTACCAACTGAGCCACATGGGTATGATTTTGGCAGAGAGTAGAGTAATTTCCCAACACCAAGGTGATGCACAGGTTGAGTAGTGTTCAGAACAATGGAGAATAATACCAATGTTGTGTTAGGAGTGATGTGTGTGTGTGTCTGTCTGTTTGTCTGTCTGTTCCTCTGTCTGTCTGTATGCGTCTGCGTGTAGTACCAGGAGTAAATTCACTACCATTGGGATGCAATGTGGCGTAGATTGGATATAATGTGAATGACTGGCAGCTCCTCTCCCATAAAGTTGACCCTTGTTGCTCTCTAAAGAGAATGTAAACTGTAACATCTAATGATTTACAGGATTTAACCTCCCATCCTCCCCAGGATCCAACCTCCCATCCTCCCCAGGATCTAACCTCCCATCCTCCCCAGGATATAACCTCCCATCCTCCCCAGGATATAACCTCCCATCCTCCCCAGGATATAACCTCCCATCCTCCCCAGGATATAACGTCCCATCCTCCCCAGGATACAACCTCCCATCCTCCCCAGGATATAACGTCCCATCCTCCCCAGGATCTAACCTCCCATCCTCCCCAGGATATAACCTCCCATCCTCCCCAGGATATAACGTCCCATCCTCCCCAGGATCTAACCTCCCATCCTCCCCAGGATATAACGTCCCATCCTCCCCAGGATCTAACCTCCCATCCTCCCCAGGATATAACGTCCCATCCTCCCCAGGATACAACCTCCCATCCTCCCCAGGATATAACCTCCCATCCTCCCCAGGATCTAACCTCCCATCCTCCCCAGGATATAACGTCCCATCCTCCTCAGGATCTAACCTCCCATCCTCCCCAGGATCTAACCTCCCATCCTTCCCAGGATATAACCTCCCATCCTCCCCAGGATACAACCTCCCATCCTCCCCAGGATCTAACCTCCCATCCTCCCCAGGATCTAACCTCCCATCCTCCCCAGGATCTAACCTCCCATCCTCCCCAGGATCTAACCTCCCATCCTCCCCAGGATATAACCTCCCATCCTCCCCAGGATCTAACCTCCCATCCTCCCCAGGATCTAACCTCCCATCCTCCCCAGGATCTAACCTCCCATCCTCCTCAGGATATAACATCCCATCCTCCCCAGGATATAACCTCCCATCCTCCCCAGGATCTAACCTCCCATCCTCCCCAGGATCTAACCTCCCATCCTCCCCAGGATATAACGTCCCATCCTCCCCAGGATATAACCTCCCATCCTCCCCAGGATCTAACCTCCCATCCTCCCCAGGATATAACCTCCCATCCTCCCCAGGATATAACCTCCCATCCTCCCCAGGATATAACCTCCCATCCTCCCCAGGATATAACCTCTCATCCTCCCCAGGATACCTTCTCCCATCCTCCCCAGGATCTAACCTCCCATCCTCCCCAGGATACAACCTCCCATCCTCCCCAGGATCTAACCTCCCATCCTCCCCAGGATATAACCTCCCATCCTCCCCAGGATATAACCTCTCATCCTCCCCAGGATACAACCTCCCATCCTCCACAGGATCTAACCTCCCATCCTCCCCAGGATCTAACCTCCCATCCTCCCCAGGATCTAACCTCCCATCCTCCCCAGGATCTAACCTCCCATCCTCCCCAGGATCTAACCTCCCATCCTCCCCAGGATCTAACCTCCCATCCTCCCCAGGATCTAACCTCCCATCCTCCCCAGGATATAACCTCTCATCCTCCCCAGGATCTAACCTCCCATCCTCCCCAGGATATAACCTCCCATCCTCCCCAGGATCTAACCTCCCATCCTCCCCAGGATATAATGTCTCATCCTCCCCAGGATCTAACCTCCCATCCTCCCCAGGATCTAACCTCCCATCCTCCCCAGGATCTAACCTCCCATCCTCCCCAGGATCTAACCTCCCATCCTCCCCAGGATCTAACCTCCCATCCTCCCCAGGATCTAACCTCCCATCCTCCCCAGGATCTAACCTCCCATCCTCCCCAGGAATGTGTGTGTGTGTGATACTGACCCTCCGTTGAGACACCTGCGTAGAGAGTAAGAGGCCCCTCCTCCACAGGTGCGTGAGCAGTCGCTCCAGGTGCCCCATGCATCCCAGCCACTGTCCCCGTCCTCATCTGATCCAGTCATACGAGACGCCTGAGAGAGAGAGGGGAAAGAGGTTAGAGTATACCTTACACATGCACGCACGCACGCACACACACACACACAAATAAGCACACACACATACACACAAAAACCGTGTTGCTATGTGTTATTGTAGTGAATTGGGGGGGTAGCCTTGGCTGAATTTGGGAGCTTGAAGAAAAATAATCAGATTTTTCTTACAGTCCCTGGAAATGTGTCTTTTGCTTTTTGACCAAACACCACAAGACCCACACAACTCTGAGGGGTTAGAAACACAGGTACTGCTTGTCATTCCAACACCGTGTTGTTATGACAAGAGAACCAAGCTGCTTTTCTTAATCACAAGGGCTGAATCCCAAACTGCTTGTCTAGATCACTAGGGCCTAAACCCAAATTGACCCTATGCCCTATGCACTTGTGGAGATCAGAGAGGATTTGACAGATGGAAGCAATTTGGAAATAGCTCCAATGTGCCCTTTGATAGGCGAGGGGGAAGTTTCCATACATTGCTTTTACCAATCAAATCGTCTCAGATCTACTGAAGGAGGAAGGTAACAGCATATTCTATGGAAATACCTTTTTGCAAAACCCTCCTCATCAGTGAGCATGATCATGGATTTCAGAAGATGAAAATAGGGATCTCTAATATTATTAATTTGCTGTTATTGCACAGCTGTTATTACACGGCTGTTATTACACGGCTGTTATTACACGGCTGTTAATACACGGCTGTTATTGCACGGCTGTTAATACACGGCTGTTAATACACGGCTGTTAATACACGGCTGTTATTGCACGGCTGTTATTGCACGGCTGTTATTGCACGGCTGTTATTACACGGCTGTTAATACACGGCTGTTATTACACGGCTGTTATTACACGGCTGTTAATACACGGCTGTTATTGCACGGCTGTTATTGCACGGCTGTTATTGCACGGCTGTTAATACACGGCTGTTATTACACGGCTGTTATTACACGGCTGTTATTACACGGCTGTTATTACACGGCTGTTAATACACGGCTGTTATTACACGGCTGTTATTACACGGCTGTTATTGCACGGCTGTTAATACACGGCTGTTAATACACGGCTGTTATTGCACGGCTGTTATTGCACGGCTGTTATTACACGGCTGTTATTACACGGCTGTTAATACACGGCTGTTATTGCACGGATGTTATTGCACGGCTGTTATTACACGGCTGTTAATACACGGCTGTTATTACACGGCTGTTATTACACGGCTGTTATTACACGGCTGTTAATACACGGCTGTTATTACACGGCTGTTATTACACGGCTGTTATTACACGGCTGTTAATACACGGCTGTTAATACACGGCTGTTATTACACGGCTGTTATTACACGGCTGTTAATACACGGCTGTTAATACACGGCTGTTAATACACGGCTGTTATTACACGGCTGTTATTACACGGCTGTTATTACACGGCTGTTAATACACGGCTGTTAATACACGGCGGTTAATACACGGCTGTTAATACACGGCTGTTATTACACGGCTGTTAATACACGGCTGTTATTACACGGCTGTTATTACACGGCTGTTAATACACGGCTGTTAATACACGGCTGTTATTACACGGCTGTTATTACACGGCTGTTAATACACGGCTGTTAATACACGGCTGTTAATACACGGCTGTTATTACACGGCTGTTATTACACGGCTGTTATTACACGGCTGTTAATACACGGCTGTTAATACACGGCGGTTAATACACGGCTGTTAATACACGGCTGTTATTGCACGGCTGTTATTGCACGGCTGTTAATACACGGCTGTTATTACACGGCTGTTAATACACGGCTGTTAATACACGGCTGTTATTACACGGCTGTTATTACACGGCTGTTATTACACGGCTGTTAATACACGGCTGTTATTACACGGCTGTTAATACACGGCTGTTATTACACGGCTGTTATTACACGGCTGTTAATACACGGCTGTTATTACACGGCTGTTAATACACGGCTGTTATTACACGGCTGTTATTACACGGCTGTTATTACACGGCTGTTAATACACGGCTGTTATTACACGGCTGTTAATACACGGCTGTTATTACACGGCTGTTATTACACGGCTGTTAATACACGGCTGTTAATACACGGCTGTTAATACACGGCTGTTATTACACGGCTGTTATTACACGGCTGTTAATACACGGCTGTTAATACACGGCTGTTATTGCACGGCTGTTATTGCACGGCTGTTATTACACGGCTGTTAATACACGGCTGTTATTAAACAGCTGTTACTGCACGGCTGTTATTAAATGGATGTTACTAAATGGCTGTTATTAAATGGCTGTTATTACACGGCTGTTACTGCACGGCTGTTATTGCACAGCTGTTATTGCATGGCTGTTATTACACAGCTGTTATTGCATGGCTGTTATTAAACAGCTGTTATTGCATGGCTGTTATTACACAGCTGTTATTGCATGGCTGTTATTAAACAGCTGTTATTGTATAGCTGTTATTAAACAGCTGTTATTGCATGGCTGTTATTAAACGGCTGTTATTAAACAGCTGTTATTACATGGCTGTTATTAAACGGCTGTTATTAAACGGCTGTTATTAAATGGCTGTTATTAAACGGCTGTTATTAAATGGCTGTTATTAAATGGCTGTTATTAAACGGCTGTTATTAAACGGCTGTTATTAAATGGCTGTTATTAAACGGCTGTTATTAAATGGCTGTTATTAAATGGCTGTTATTACATGGCTGTTATTAAACGGCTGTTACTGCACGGCTGTTATTACACAGCTGTTACTGCATGGCTGTTATTACAAAGCTGTTATTGCATGGCTGTTATTAAACGGCTGTTATTAAACGGCTGTTATTAAATGGCTGTTATTAAACGGCTGTTATTAAATGGCTGTTATTAAATGGCTGTTATTAAACGGCTGTTATTAAATGGCTGTTATTAAACGGCTGTTATTAAATGGCTGTTATTAAACGGCTGTTATTAAACGGCTGTTATTGCATGGCTGTTATTAAATGGCTGTTATTAAACGGCTGTTATTAAACGGCTGTTATTAAATGGCTGTTATTAAACGGCTGTTATTAAATGGCTGTTATTAAACGGCTGTTATTAAACGGCTGTTATTAAACGGCTGTTATTAAATGGCTGTTATTAAACGGCTGTTATTAAATGGCTGTTATTAAATGGCTGTTAATACACGGCTGTTATTAAACAGCTGTTACTGCACGGCTGTTATTAAATGGATGTTACTAAATGGCTGTTATTAAATGGCTGTTATTACACGGCTGTTACTGCACGGCTGTTATTGCACAGCTGTTATTGCATGGCTGTTATTACACAGCTGTTATTGCATGGCTGTTATTAAACAGCTGTTATTGCATGGCTGTTATTACACAGCTGTTATTGCATGGCTGTTATTAAACAGCTGTTATTGTATAGCTGTTATTAAACAGCTGTTATTGCATGGCTGTTATTAAACGGCTGTTATTAAACAGCTGTTATTAAACGGCTGTTATTAAATGGCTGTTATTAAACGGCTGTTATTAAATGGCTGTTATTAAATGGCTGTTATTAAACGGCTGTTATTAAACGGCTGTTATTAAATGGCTGTTATTAAACGGCTGTTATTAAATGGCTGTTATTAAATGGCTGTTAAAACATGGCTGTTATTAAACGGCTGTTACTGCACGGCTGTTATTACACAGCTGTTACTGCATGGCTGTTATTACAAAGCTGTTATTGCATGGCTGTTATTAAACGGCTGTTATTAAACGGCTGTTATTAAATGGCTGTTATTAAACGGCTGTTATTAAATGGCTGTTATTAAATGGCTGTTATTAAACGGCTGTTATTAAATGGCTGTTATTAAACGGCTGTTATTAAATGGCTGTTATTAAACGGCTGTTATTAAACGGCTGTTATTGCATGGCTGTTATTAAATGGCTGTTATTAAACGGCTGTTATTAAACGGCTGTTATTAAATGGCTGTTATTAAACGGCTGTTATTAAATGGCTGTTATTAAACGGCTGTTATTAAACGGCTGTTATTAAACGGCTGTTATTAAATGGCTGTTATTAAACGGCTGTTATTAAATGGCTGTTATTAAATGGCTGTTATTACATGGCTGTTATTAAACAGCTGTTATTGCATGGCTGTTATTACAAAGCTGTTATTGCGTGTCTGTTTTTAACTCTTCTTGAACTGCACTGTTGGTTAAGGGCTTGTAAGTAAGCATTTCACGGTAAGGTCTACGCTTGTTGTATTCGGCGCATGTGACAAATAAAGTTTGATTTGATATGAAATGTTGTGTGTGTTCTGCCATAATACTAAAATAGTTCAAAATGTAGAAAATTCTTCAGATGCACAGAAATATTTGCAGATACACACACATGCTGTTGAAACATTTTATTTTTTATTTTTCACCAAACAAGTCAGTGAAACATATGCACAGCAGATATATTTACATTGGACTGAACAAAAATATGCTCACAAAAAAACAGTAAACTGAAAAAGAAAATTGCTGAAAAAATGTGCAGAAAAAAATATATAGAAAAAAAGAGTCAAGAAAAATAATTAGTCAGCATCTTGTCTCACAGCTGGGTCTGACCACAACGCCTCGTCTCACAGCTGGGTCTGACCACAACGCCTCGTCTCACAGCTGGGTCTGACCACAACGCCTCGTCTCACAGCTGGGTCTGACCACAACGCCTCGCCGCACAGCTGGGTCTGACCACAACGCCTCGTCTCACAGCTGGGTCTGGCCACAACGCCTCGTCTCACAGCTGGGTCTGGCCACAACGCCTCGTCTCACAGCTGGGTCTGGCCACAACGCCTCGTCTCACAGCTGGGTCTGGCCACAACGCCTCGCCTCACAGCTGGGTCTGACCACAACGCCTCGTCTCACAGCTGGGTCTGGCCACAACGCCTCGTCTCACAGCTGGGTCTGGCCACAACGCCTCGTCTCACAGCTGGGTCTGGCCACAACGCCTCGTCTCACAGCTGGGTCTGGCCACAACGCCTCGTCTCACAGCTGGGTCTGGCCACAACGCCTCGCCTCACAGCTGGGTCTGACCACAACGCCTCGCCTCACAGCTGGGTCTGGCCACAACGCCTCGTCTCACAGCTGGGTCTGGCCACAACGCCTCGTCTCACAGCTGGGTCTGGCCACAACGCCTCGTCTCACAGCTGGGTCTGGCCACAACGCCTCGTCTCACAGCTGGGTCTGCCCACAAC
Source organism: Salvelinus alpinus (assembly GCF_045679555.1). Lineage (NCBI taxonomy): Eukaryota > Metazoa > Chordata > Actinopteri > Salmoniformes > Salmonidae > Salvelinus > Salvelinus alpinus. The sequence goes on from NC_092090.1 coordinate 20,534,119, forward strand.
GCCTCGTCTCACAGCTGGGTCTGGCCACAACGCCTCGTCTCACAGCTGGGTCTGGCCACAACGCCTCGTCTCACAGCTGGGTCTGGCCACAACGCCTCGTCTCACAGCTGGGTCTGGCCACAACGCCTCGTCCACATCACAGCTGGGTCTGGCCACAACGCCTCGTCCACATCACAGCTGGGTCTGGCCACAACGCCTTGTCCACATCACAGGCAATATCTTCCCTTGCCAGACATCGAGGGAAGAAGCGCCTTGAGTGCCTTATCCGTCCCTGAATCGCACCCACATCAATCTCATCACATGCCTCTTCCATAGCCTGCACAAGAGGCATGCGCACAAAGGGCTGCCGGTCGTATACCTTCCACCGCCATGCCGAAAAGAACTCTTCTATGGGGTTCAGAAATGGTGAGTACGGTGGGAGGTATTGCACGAGAAATGGTGGGTGGTCAGCAAACCAGTTTTGGACTGGGGCTGCACGATGAAAGCTCACCTTGTCCCATACTACAACGTACCGGGTTCTTTGATGGTCTGCATCATTCATACGCTCTGGTGGTATGAGAATGTTGTGGAGTCTGTCTAGAAATGTGAGAATATGACCTGTGTTGTATGGTCCAAGGTTGGCATGACGGTGGAGGACACCATGCGTATTGGAGATGGCAGCGCACATTGTGATGTTCCCACCACGTTGGCCAGGAACATCTATAATGGCTCTGTGGCCAATGACGTTTCTCCCCCTTCTTCTGGTCTTTGCTAGGTTGAACCCAGCCTCATCTATAAAGATGAACTCATGTGGGATTGCATGAGCATCCATTTCCAGTACTCCCTGAAAACAAAGAACAAAAGCAGTCAATATGGTGTTATCCAGTACACTGGGAAACAATGTTGCTTGTAGTGTACTGCAGTCAATATTGTACTTACATCCACATATGCTCGTATGACCTCTTTGTTTCTTTGAGAGTTTCTCTCAAACGGCACCTTATAAAGTTGTTTCATTCTGATTTGGTTTCGCTTGAGAATGCGAGCCAATGTGGACAGACTGACTCGTTGAATGTTGTTGAATATGGTGTTGTCTTGGATGATGTGGCTTTGAATTTCTCGTAATCTGATTTCATTATTTTCCAAAACCAAATTTACAATGGCAGCTTCTTGTACCCCGGTGAACATTTGGCCCCTTCCTCCACCATGGTTGCGTCTCTCAGTCCTTTAGAAAAACAAAAAAACAAATATATAGGGCTTGGACAATGCAGCTTAAAGATATTTCCCCCACAGTAGAGTAAATTCTACAGGAAATTTGTGCAGTTAATGTATGACATCAGCCATTCATGAAGTAAACAGGTGTCACCCAACTGATACACTATGACATGGGGTGTACTACATAGTGTGAAAGAAATTTTGGTTACATACCTGTACTCCAGTCTAAATGTCCGGATGACACAGGCGACAGTAAAACGGCTCAAGTTGGGCTGCACTCTCTGTCCAGCCTCTCGCATTGTCAGCCCATGGTTGATGACATGATCAACTAAGGTTGCTCTGATTTCATTTGAAAGTTGTTGTCTTCTTTGGCCATGAACTCCTCTACCAGCTCTACCCCTACCTCTCACTCTTCCTCCCCCTCTCATTCTCCCCCTCCCTCTTCCTCTTCCTCTCTCTGCAACGGCTTCCATTGTTGTTGTAAAACAAAAGGTGCTCACCTGTGGTCTTTTCATAGTGCTTACTTCCTGATTGAAGTGGTAACAATTAACCATTGAGGTGTTTGGCCAGGTGGCACATGTATTGGCCAATTAGCTCATGTAGTGTCATTTTGAATGGCAGTGTTTTGAAATGGCAAACATGTGACGTTATGTCAGATTGTTGTGTCTTATGCAGAGAACCGTGTGCAGTGCATTTAAAAAGTGCCATTTTGAATTGCAAAATGTGTGTAAAGCAGAAAATGTGTTTAGACTTCTGGAGACTTGAGAAGAGGTTTTGCTCTCTGTGTGTCAGTTTAAATAATTGTGCTGTGCATGTCACTTTAGTGTGTTAGCAATTGGAAAAAACTGTAAAGCCCAGGCGAGTGAGAGGGTTCTCCTGGCTGTATCTCACCAAAAATAGGAAAGTTGGCTTCCTGTGGCTCAGTGATGTCAAAGCAGACCCTCTAGTGTCATAGAGAGAAGTAATCTGACACTGTGTGTGTGTGTGTGTGTGTGTGTGTGTGTGTGTGTGTGTGTGTGTGCGTGCGTGCGTGCGTGCGTGCGTGCGTGCGTGCGTGCGTGCGTGCGTGCGTGCGTGTGCTTGCTCGTGCGTGTGTGTGTGTGTGCGCCAGAGAATCTGATGGTGTTTTTCAGGTGGACCAGGACCAGTAGACAACTCAAACCTTCTTGGGACTATCTCACACTGTGCCCTTCATTTTTAGTATCACCAGACTCACAACTGGAAATATGTATTTACTTTGAACTATTCAATACTGAGTCTGCATCCCAAACAGCACAGTTTTCCTTATACAGTGCACTACTTTTAACCATAGGGACACCCATAGGGCTCTGGTCAAAAGTAGTGCACTATGTAGGGAATAGGATGCCATTTGGGATGCAGGTTGTTATTTCTGGATGAGAGTGGACATAGACCTTCTACAGAGCATTTCTCTGGGCGGAGTTTAAATTGCTAACACAGGAAAATGTCAAATTCTTTTGACATTGTTATTTATGCCTGGTTACTGATGGTAGAATGTCTTACAGTACATTCCTCTGACGGTCTTATTTCAATCTCTCTTCCAGACCCCAAATCACCCTGACCTTGGATGAAATCAGAACGGACGCCATTCTAGAATGTTTCTCTCTCATATGCAGTACACACATAGGCACATACTGTACACACAACCAGATGCAGACATGTGCACAGACAGACAGACATGTGCGCAGACAGACAGACAGACATGTGCGCAGACAGACAGACAGACAGGCACGCACGCACACAATTTATTTATTTAACTAGGCAAGTCAGTTAAAAATAAATTCTTATTAATAATGACGGCCTAGGAACAGTGGGTTAACTGCCTTGTTCAGGGACAGAACGACAGATTTTTATGTGTGTGTGTGTGTGTGTGTGTGTGTGTGTGTGTGTGTGTGTGTGTGTGTGTGTGTGTGTGTGTGTGTGTGTCTCTGTCTGGATCTGATTCTGAAACCCCATTGCTATTGTTTGACTTCCAACCCACCGACTGGACCAAAGCAGGCTAACGAGATACATTTTCAGTCAACTTACTAATGGAATGAGAGACCACCTTTTGTTACTAAGCTGGCTGGAAGCTGACATCCAACAGTAATAACATTGCTATGAGGTGAATCTGTCCGGGCCGTTTTGGCTGAGACGACTGGCTCGTTCTATTGTGTCAGTTCTGAATAGCTCTGTATCAGCATTCTGTAGCCATTTACACTGACCAGATTAGTGATCACCACCCCATCAAAACACATTGAGAGGGAGAGAGAGAGCTGGGGAGAGAGAAAGAGAGATGGAGAGAGAGAGAGAGAGAGAGAGAGAGAGAGAGAGAGAGAGAGAGAGAGAGAGAGAGAGAGAGAGAGAGAGAGAGAGAGAGAGAGAGAGAGAGAGAGAGAGAGAGAGAGAGAGAGAGAGAGAGAGAGAGAGAGAGCTGGGGAGAGGGAAAGAGAGATGGAGAGAGAGAGAGAGAGAGAGAGAGAGCGAGCGAGAGTGCTGGGGAGAGGGAAAGAGAGATAGAGAGAGAGAGAGAGAGAGAGAGAACGAGATAGAGGGAGAGAGAGAGAGAGTTCCCTCTGCAGCCCAGCCTGCTATATTCCATTCTCTGCTCTGTTCATTCATTCAGCCTACCATGGCAGAGTTGCATGATGCAACAACTGTCAGCCAAATAGCACAGAGCTATAGGATATCATATTATTATAAAATCCTTTTTGATACATTAATGGTTGCATCCCAAATTACATACTATTACCTACATAGTGTACTAATTATAACCATGGCCAATAGGGCAATAGTCAAGAGTAGTGCACTATGTAGGAAATAGGGTGGCATTTGGGATGTAGTCTAAGAAAGTTTTTCACAGAGTTTCAGAGAGATAAAACAGTGTTGCATCATTTGTTTACATAAGTTGTAACTGCTTTGGAGTTGCTATGGAGTTGATATGGAGTTGCTATGGAGTTGCTATGGAGTTGATATGGAGTTGCTATGGAGTTGCACAGATTATAGCTGGCAGCATTCATCTGTCTATGTGTACAACTTGTGTTTATCTGTATTCAATGGGACATGTTCAAGGTGATTACAGAATTCCTCATCTAGCTGCTTGAATTGAAAGTGTGTGTGTGCGTGTCAGCTGTTGTGTGTGTGCACATATGAGCTGTAGCTGCTGTCAGTGTGTATGTGTGCAGATATGTGTGTGTGTCCTGCAGCCTGCAGTGTGGAGGCTCCTACTGTCTGGCTAGACTCAGCACAGCGGAGGGCTGGATGGCTGAGGTGCTGAGGGTTTAGGGTGGATACAGCCATCCGTCTTTCCTACTTAACTTCATCCTCTCTACCCCTCCATTGGTCCTCTCTCCCTCATTCCTGTCTAGTCCAACCTCCTCTGGGCACTCTCTTTCTCTCTTTCTGTTTCTCTGTCTCTCATAAACAGGGCATCCTGTCTCTGAGTCTCATCCAAGACCTCTGCATGGCAGCTCTCCATCCTGTCTCTATCCCCACCCTTCCTCTCTTCATCCTTCCATCTCTCTCTCTGTGTGCCTCTCTCTCTCTCTCTCTCTCCCTATGTCTCTCTGTCTCTCTCTCTCTCTGTGTGCCTCTCTCTCTCTCCCTATGTCTCTCTGTCTCTCTCTCTCTCCCTATGTCTCTCTGTCTCTCTCTCTCTCCCTATGTCTCTCTGTCTCTCTCTCTCTCTGTGTGCCTCTCTGTCTCTCTCTCTCTCTCTCTCTCCCTATGTATCTCTCTCTCTCTCTCTCTCCCTGTCTCTCTGTCTCTCTCTCTCTCCCTATGTCTCTCTGTCTCTCTCTCTCTGTGTGCCTCTCTCTCTCTCCCTATGTCTCTATGTCTCTCTCTCTCTCTCTCTCCCTATGTATCTCTGTCTCTCTCTCTCTCCCTGTCTCTCGGTCTCTCTCTCTCTCCCTATGTCTCTCTGTCTCTCTCTCTCTCTCTCTGTGTGCCTCTCTCTCTCTCCCTATGTCTCTCTGTCTCTCTCTCTCTCTGTGTGCCTCTCTCTCTCTCCCTATGTCTATCTGTCTCTCACTCTCTCTCCCTATGTATCTCTGTCTCTCTCTCTCTCTCTGTGTGTCTCTCTCTCTCTCTCTCCGTCTCTTTGTCTCTCTCTCGTGTGTGTAACACACGCTGTGGCACACGTACACCCACAACCTGTCTAGTAGGTCCTACAAGGGTTGAATTGCACTGTCTGGGGGACAGTTTAAGAGCAACTAGGTGTGAGTCAGAAAACCCACAGCCGGTATCTGGAAGCCCCATTAGAGAGAGCTCTATGAGGCTCCCTGAAAATAAGACTGAAAAGAAATGCTACTCGTTTAGCCCTACCGTACCATTTCTGTACTAAGCCAGTCACAAAGGGCTCTGTACCATTTCTGTACTTAGCCAGTCACAAAGGGCTCTGTACCATTTCTGTACTTAGCCAGTCACAAAGGGCTCTGTACCGTTTCTGTACTTAGCCAGTCACAAAGGGTTCTGTACCATTTCTGTACTTAGCTAGTCACAAAGGGCTTTGTACCATTTCTGTACTTAGCTAGTCACAAAGGGCTCTGTACCATTTCTGTACTTAGCCAGTCACAAAGGGCTCTGTACCATTTCTGTACTTAGCCAGTCACAAAGGGCTCTGTACCATTTCTGTACTTAGCCAGTCACAAAGGGCTCCGTACCATTTCTGTACTTAGCCAGTCACAAAGGGCTCTGTACCATTTCTGTACTAAGCCAGTCACAAAGGGCTCTGTACCATTTCTGTACTTAGCCAGTCACAAAGGGTTCTGTACCATTTCTGTACTTAGCTAGTCACAAAGGGCTTTGTACCATTTCTGTACTTAGCTAGTCACAAAGGGCTCTGTACCATTTCTGTACTTAGCCAGTCACAAAGGGCTCCGTACCATTTCTGTACTTAGCCAGTCACAAAGGGCTCTGTACCATTTCTGTACTAAGCCAGTCACAAAGGGCTCTGTACCATTTCTGTACTTAGCCAGTCACAAAGGGTTCTGTACCATTTCTGTACTTAGCTAGTCACAAAGGGCTTTGTACCATTTCTGTACTTAGCCAGTCACAAAGGGTTCTGTACCATTTCTGTACTTAGCTAGTCACAAAGGGCTTTGTACCATTTCTGTACTTAGCTAGTCACAAAGGGCTCTGTACCATTTCTGTACTTAGCCAGTCACAAAGGGCTTTGTACCATTTCTGTACTTAGCTAGTCACAAAGGGCTCTGTACCATTTCTGTACTTAGCCAGTCACAAAGGGCTCTGTACCATTTCTGTACTTAGCCAGTCACAAAGGGCTCTGTACCGTTTCTGTACTTAGCCAGTCACAAAGGGCTTTGTACCATTTCTGTACTTAGCTAGTCACAAAGGGCTCTGTACCATTTCTGTACTTAGCCAGTCACAAAGGGCTCTGTACCATTTCTGTACTTAGCCAGTCACAAAGGGCTCTGTACCATTTCTGTACTTAGCCAGTCACAAAGGGCTCCGTACCATTTCTGTACTTAGCCAGTCACAAAGGGCTCTGTACCATTTCTGTACTAAGCCAGTCACAAAGGGCTCTGTACCATTTCTGTACTTAGCCAGTCACAAAGGGCTCCATACCATTTCTGTACTAAGCCAGTCACAAAGGGCTCTGTACCATTTCTGTACTTAGCCAGTCACAAAGGGCTCCGTACCATTTCTGTACTTAGCCAGTCAGAAAAGGCCCTGTACCATTTCTGTACATAGCCAGTCAGAAAAGGCCCTGTACCATTTCTGTACTTAGCCAGTCAGAAAAGGCCCTGTACCATTTCTGTACTTAGCCAGTCAGAAAAGGCCCTGTACCATGTCTGTACTTAGCCAGTCAGAAAAGGCCCTGTACCATTTCTGTACATAGCCAGTCAGAAAAGGCCCTGTACCATGTCTGTACTTAGCCAGTCAGAAAAGGCCCTGTACCATTTCTGTACATAGCCAGTCAGAAAAGGCCCTGTACCATGTCTGTACTTAGCCAGTCAGAAAAGGCCCTGTACCATGTCTGTATTTAGCCAGTCAGAAAAGGCCCTGTACCATTTCTGTACTTAGCCAGTCAGAAAAGGCCCTGTACCATTTCTGTACTTAGCCAGTCAGAAAAGTACAATTTCAGTGTGTCACACATGGCTGTCTTCAAGTAGGAGGTCAGATAGGGGTGGGGGTGGTTCAGAATCACACTCATGTGATGAGTCACTTTGAGAACTGAAGACTTTTTCCTATTTTCCTATTTGCTCAAGGAACTAATGCCTAGGCTTTAGCTCAGCAGGGGAATGTGGTCTTATGGAGAGCCGGGTTCGAAACCTGGTCAGTCACAGTAACACATGTACTCTTTGACCAAAGAAGACACGGCTAGCTATGTTCCCTGACCTCCTACCTGTCGTCACATGGTTGTCACCACCAGTTCATTTGGCTTAGGGACCAATAACACAACCAAGACTTGACGATGACATCATACAAAAACAAAAGACATCAAACTGATAGAAATGTAAATCTTACTAGCCCCCAAGAAAAAGAAAACATATTAAAGAATGCTGACAGGAATAACGCTAGATTAAACCAGAAAAAGATATGGGGCATCCAATGATAGCATTAGCTACTATAAATGTGTATATCAGAAACTGACTGTGTGTTTGTATGCTGTCACCATTGTCTAGTCAAGATAGATGTCATAGGGGCAGTTTTTCAGGCACAGATTAATCCTAGTCAGGTAATCCTGGACTAAAAATCAATCTCAAAGGAGAAACACCATTGAAAATGTTTTTTATTCCAGGAATAATGTGTCTGAGAAACAGACCCATAAAGTCCACATAATGACTGGAAGGATGTACCAGACGTGGGTTAGCTTAAATTCATGATTCAAATACTTACACTGCACTGGATTTAGTACAATGGTACCCAATGGCATAGTCCCAAAAGTGCAAACTCCAAGCTAAGTCAGAATCCGAATCAAGGACACTACAGAGGTGGAAGTATGTCAACATGAGTCACAGTTGTTTTTTTATCATATTGTTTTCTAAGTTCTGGTAATTTCCTCAAAATTCCCAGGTTTTACAGACATCCCATTTGGACGATTCCCAGAATCAGGGAATGAATAGGAAATCTGGAATCCTCCAAACAGGATTTATGGAAAACATGGACATTTTGGGAAAGTTACCAGAATTTTGTAAACCTACGTAAAACCATGTTAGCTCGCTGAGCCAAAGTCTAGAATGTAGAACTAGCAGTAGATTCTGATGGTCTGAGGATGTAGGTCAGTCTGGAAGGCAGCAGATATCACTCAGCCTGACTAACCACACACTGAGACTAGTCCAAGACACACACACACACACACACACACACACACACACACACACACACACACACACACACACACACACACACACACACACACACACACACACACACACACACACACACACACACACACACACACAGTGGAATCAACAAGCAGGACTCTCACATCAATCATATCTAGGCTCCAGATGTGTGTGTGTTCTCTGTCCAGTGCTCGATACAGATCTCCCGCTGATCAGTTTAGCCTTTTAGATCAAAATGAATAAGATTACATGGAAAGGTGGGGACCTGATCCTAGATAAGCATTCCAACTCTGAAGCTCTTTATAAATACTTGACCAGAGAAGACCCTCTAGTCTACCAGTTTGTGTCCTAAATGGCACCCTATTCCCATAGGGCTCTGGTGAAAAGTCATGCACTATGTAGGGAATAGCAGGCCATTTGGGACCCAGTCCTAATCTGTCAGTGTGGCTTCTTATCTAGAGGGCTTCTGTCATTACTCTTCCTGACTGAGGAGGCCTTCTGCAGTCACCCATGTAGTTGATTCCCCTAACCAGCTCAGACTAATAGACAAGGATTAGCTTCCTGGTGCAGTATAGGACTCAATGACCGAGTCAAGGCAAAAAAGAATAATGACATTCTCTACTGCTACCATATGGATAAGACGCACGCACACACACACACACACACACACACACACACACACACACACACACACACACACACACACACACACACACACACACACACACACACACACACACACACACACACACACACACACACACCACTGATGGGATGCCCAGCCAAACCAAACAGCCAGTGAGACTGACTGACAGCCCTGCTCTGCCACAGACCGCATGGTTCATCATTCTCCCCTTACAACAAGAGCCAAGCGTGCACACACACACACGCACGCGATCACACACACACACACACACACACACACACACACACACACACACACACACACACACACACACACACACACACACACACACACACACACACACACACACGGCTTACTGCATTACATCTAGAATCCAAGATTTAAGAATTCAACAGGGTGCTTCAATTCATGTACCTTGGTTGAACTGTGGGATAGAGGCAGTGACACAGAATTACAACAACACACAGATACGGGTACTGAGTTATTCAGTGAGCAACTCACAAACACTCTTGGGCTTTCTTCGGTGGTTGATTGAGGCTCAGAGAGAGAGCGAGAGCAAGAGAGCGAGCGCGAGAGAGAGAGAGAGAGAGAGAGAGAGAGAGAGAGAGAGAGAGAGAGAGAGAGAGAGAGAGAGAGAGAGAGAGAGAGAGAGAGAGAGAGAGAGAGAGAGAGAGAGAGAGAGAGAGAGAGGAGAGAGAAGAGAGAGAGAGAGAGAGAGAGAGAGAGAGAGAGAGAGAGAGAGAGAGAGAGAGAGAGATACGAGAGAGAAGAGAGAGAGAGAGAGAGAGAGAGATACGAGAGAGAAAGAGAGAGAGAGAGAGAAAGAGAGATAAGCGAGAGAAGAGAGAGAGAGAGAGAGAGAGAGATAAGAGAGAGAAGAGAGAGAGAGAGAGAGAGAGAGAGAAGCGAGAGAAGCGAGAGAGAGAGAGAGAGAGAGAGAGAGAGAGAGAGAGAGAGAGAGAGAGAGAGAGAGAGAGAGAGAGAGAGAAAGAGAGATAAGCGAGAGAAGAGAGAGAGAGAGAAGAGAGAAGAGAGAAGAGAGAAGAGAGAAGAGAGAAGAGAGAGAGAGAGAGAGAGAGAGAGAGAGAGAGAGAGAGAGAGAGAGAGAGAGAGAGTGCGTGCGTGCGTGCGTGTCAGCCCTTAAACTAACGTGCTGGATGTTTTCTCAAGAGCATTAGCAGGAACAAAGAGTTTTCCTCAAGCCTGCATGGATGAAAACACTCCAAGGAGGTACCAGATCAGGAACGTCAGTCAAACAGGCTGAGATGGAAGGCCTGTTAGTAGCTCAAAGCACTTCAGAGTATACTATTTCTTCTAGACACTGATCTGAGGTCTGTTGTAGTCTCCCTCTTAATGATTAAGGTTAGGATTTCAGGAAGTTAAGCTGATCCTAGATCTGTACCTAACTGACTAATTGAAGATGGAGTAATGGTTTCTCTCTCTGATTAATGATGATGACATTCTTCAAGGACACGTTCCCCTGTATCAAACTCTGATAAGTAGAGGACACAGGACTTGAAAACTCCCCATAGTTTGTGACCCTCACTTAGAAACCTAGAAATGCATTCAGCCTCACCCAATAGGTCTGAGTTCTACCACAGACACTAACACGTGTGAACCATCAAAGACACACAGAAACATACTTACAATCACAAAAACCCTTTTGATAGCAAAACATGATTTGTTTATTTTTCTTCACCAACAATGAATTACATTTTTCCAGAGGCAAAGTGTTATTACAAAAACCCACAGACACCTCTGTGAGCCTGACAGCCGTGCAGTATCCCTCCTCCGACACCCAACCACCTCAATCACTCAGGTCACAGAGTTTAAATGAAACTTCTCCAGAAGTGTGATTTGAGCTCTAAGAAGGGAACTTATTTGAGGGCGAGGCCATCTTGGTGGATCCTATTTGACTTCCCGACACAGATCGCAGCTTGGGACAGTACAGTTCATCAATCTCCCCGAGAGGAGTATCAATTATCATCCCAATATATAATTCACATATCATCTTGATCTAATAAAGAATAGACTTGATGACCTGAGGGAGATGATTCGCTAGGTTGCGTCCCAAATGGCAACCTATTCCCTTTATAGTGCACTACTTTTGACCACGCCCCATAGGGAAAATATATTGTTCTGTACAGATATTGAAAATATATTATATACTGAAAATATACTATTATTATCAGAGGGAGAGAGAAGATCCAGGCATCAGGAGAAGAAAATATCTCATGGAACTATATTGCACTGTAAATAACATATATATAAAAAATATATTGAACTGTATTGAAAACATATTATACTGTACCATAAACATGACTTTAAATATGTCATGAAGTAGCTAAATGTGAAATATCTCTGCTTGAATTTATACGAGATGGCGAATAAAATATGCACTGGCAACGTATCCTATTCATTTCCATTTCCCCAGGAATCTCAGAAGAATTCCAGCTATGTTCGTTAACCAAATCAGAATGGGAGGTCCAGCTTGGCTGCAAAGGCTCCTGTGGCCTCACACAAGGTTAAACAAGTACGTGTGTGTGTGTGTGTGCGCATGCCAGTATGCGTGCGTGCACGTTTTCGTCGAGAGCAGTGTCCTCACTCATAATTCTTCAACACTGACCTGCTCTCTGTTAGAACAGAAATGATTATGATGGAAAAACTAAACTCTGAATAATTTCCTCTTCTCTCTCCCTCGATAATAATTGAAAGCAGAAAGTTACACTTTACAGTCAAAAAATATTGCTTTCATTTTTGGCTGCTGTTTCTCTGCTGTTGAAGTCACTGAGGAATAACTTACACCCTTTATTCAAACTTCATAATATCTATCACACCACAGGTGCTTCTTCACTGACTTTGGTTTAAACGTTCAGCACCCACCCTTCATTATTATCTATAATTTATTTAAATGATTATTATTTTTTTTTAATTTAAGAGACCATGCCATCAAATATGGCTGCCATCAAACACACTCCTGGGTCATATTCTCTAGGCACCAAATGGAAGAAAATGGACAGAAAAGGGGAGGGACTAACTGAAAGTGTTCAATAAGGAACACTTACTTTTGTTTTGCTACAGTGTGCACTAATGAATACGGCCCTGCTTCAGCCACTGTTAAATTTGCTTTAAAGTAACACTTCACTGATTTTTTTACCTCACATTAATTATATCCAGCAACATACCAGTGTCTGCATATGTGAAAATGTAGTCATAAAGATAGGTTCTGAGAAAATTACATTCTGGTGATGTGCAGTTTCATTGGTTTAAATAAGCTCTGTAACATGTTTCTGTTAGCTCTTAGCGTCACTTCAGGACACTCATCTCCTTCTCAGAGAGCTTCTTCTAAAATCACAACAGCCTGATCATATACATTTTGTCCTTCAATGCCATTTAATTGTGTATCAGCTCCGAAGCTGCGGCCTGTCCAACTGAAGGACAGGCCGTTGAGAACGCATTCATAACAGGATACTTATAGTACATACACTTGTCTTCTACTGCATCTATACAGATGTAGGATCTTCATTTGAGAAGTCTTTTGTTGCTGAGAATTGTCCTGCACAACAGGAAACACAAACTTTAGTGTATTCAAGGCATCTAAAAAGTTAGTAATTTACACTTTAAAATGTCAGACTTGATTTTGCCCAAATGAAAAATGTATCAACCCCTACAAAAAAATGGCCATTATTATAATCCACATAATAATTCACATTTCTTGTTGATGCAGGATGATTTCCCCGCTGTAGCAAACTGGCTAAATGTAAGATCCTACATATGTGTGTAGAAGTGAATGGGAAGTTGAAATGTGAAACATGTTGAATTGGTATTACAGTTAAGTATTCCCGTGCTTTAACTATGCCATGCACTAAAACAGAACCCTACGACGGCATTTGAAAGAGCATGCAAACATCTCTGCATCAATGTGCAATGCAATTTAACGTCCTGCATCTCTACTTCTAAGTCAGGAAACACAAGTTGTCCGTCAAGATTGTTACTGAGATAATTCAGAGGGATTTACATTTTTTGGAACTTCTTTAATTTCTCAGCTCAGCCCCCCACCTCAAACCCCCTCCTCAAACCCCCTCCTCAAACCCCCTCCTCTCTGTGATGGAAAATATCTTTCAGGGCCAATATTTCCGTTGGCCCATGACTGTTCTCCTCATCCCCTGCTTAATACGGTTCATGTACACACACATCATCATGTTTAGCCAGCACTACCTCTGAGGTAAAGAGTCAAAGCTACACACGCACACAGAGACGCACGGATGCACACGCACACAGAGACGCACGGATGCACACGCACACAGAGACGCACGGATGCACACGCACACAGAGACGCACGGATGCACACGCACACAGAGACACACGGATGCACACGCACACAGAGACGCACGGATGCACACGCACACAGAGACGCACGGATGCACACGCACACAGAGACGCACGGATGCACACGCACACAGAGACGCACGGATGCACACGCACACAGAGACGCACGGATGCACACGCACACAGAGACGCACGGATGCACACGCACACAGAGACGCACGGATGCACACACGCACACAGAGATGCACACGCACACAGAGACGCACGGATGCACACGCACACAGAGACGCATGGATGCACACGCACACAGAGACGCACGGATGCACACGCACACAGAGACGCACGGATGCACACGCACACAGAGACACACGGATGCACACGCACACAGAGACGCACGGATGCACACGCACACACGGATGCACACGCACACACAGACGCACGGATGCACACACACACACAGACGCACGGATGCACACGCACACAGAGACGCACGGATGCACACATACACACATGCATGCCAGTGGAGACTGCTGAGGGGAGAACGGCTCATAATAATGGTCAGATCAGAGCAAATGGAATGGCACCAAACACCTGGAAACCACGTGGTTGATATATTTGACACAATTACACTGATTCCGCCCCAGTCATCACCATGAGCCCGTTCTCCCAAATGAAGGTGCCACCAACCTCCTGTGATGCATTAAGCCGGCACGCAAATAAACAACTTAGCAACCCGAGGCTACACTGTCTGTGGAAAGTTAAACCAAATGAGTAAAAGCTTTTCTCTAACTTCCTCCTCTGATAGTGAGAAAACAACCCATTGGAAGTTCAGCTAAAAGGTAAGATTGTGTTTGAAGGTCCTTTTCAAGCTGCCCCACAGACCTGGCAAGCAGCAGGCCACTGACTAACTACAGATACAGGATTTCAATGGAATTTCCACTCATTTCTGTCATTATCCTCTAAAACCTGAATTTGGCCTTGGCTTGATGGGCACGGTAGATGGCTCATTTTATATGTGATGTCCCAAATGGAACCCTGTCCCCTATACAGTATAGTGCACTACTTTTGACCAGGGTCTATAGAGCTCTGGTCAAAAGTAGTGCACTATATAGGGAATAGGGTGCCATTTGGGACACAAATAATGACTTTCCACAGTGGTTTCCTAGTTTCTCTCATTTGGAAACAGACTGTAGCAAAGGTAAAGGAACGTTAGTTAGCAAGCTTTCCCTTGTCGGTAACAAGGGTTCCATTTTTCACACACAGCATGCGAAACATGAAAGCACATACACATGTTTTCACGCACGCACATACACACTCTCCCTCTCTCTGTCACACACACACACATACACACTCTCCCTCTCTCTGTCACACACACACACATACACACTCTCCCTCTCTCTGTCACACACACACACATACACTCTCCCTCTCTCTGTCACACACACACATGCATGCACGCACGCACAAACACACACACCAAACATCTCCCCCTCTCGCACACACACACACACACACACACACACACACACACACACACACACACACACACACACACACACACACACACACACACACACACACACACACACACACACACACACACACACACACACACACACACACACACCTTGACCGGCTCCACTTATTCGACACCCAGCAACCATCACTCATCCGGCAGATCCAAACATTTGATCAGAGTCTCGTTCCTACGAGGCCTGGTGTGGCTGCAGGCTTTAGCAGGCTAATTCCTCTGTTGCCAATTTGTCGGACACTAATTGTGAAGCCAGGGGAGGGAACGTAAACGGGAGGTTGTGAGAAATAGGAGGCTGGCTTCGTAAATCATCCGTCAAAGCCGAGAGGCTGCGTTCAAAATGCCCAGAGGTAACACTGTGATTCATCAGGACTAGCTGCTGTTTATAGAAGGGTTTGGCAACGATGTGCAACTGTTTCGCGTGTGTTTGAGAACGAACGCATCTCCGATTTGGGAAAGTAGACTGGTTGATGATCTTAACAACACACATACACACACAAACATTAGTTGCTTATCCTCTCGGACAACGGTTATCATTATTACTTTTTTTTTTACCTTTATTTAACTAGGCAAGTCAGTTTAGAACAAATTCTTATTTACGATGACGGCCTAGGAACAGTGGGTTAACTGCCTTGTTCAGGGGCAGAACGACAGATTTTTACCTTGTCAGCTCGGGGATTCGATCTTGAAACCTTTCTGTTACTAGTCCAATGCTTTAACTACTAGTCTACCTGCCGTCCAATGGGAAACAAATGAGTATTTATGTTTTTATCATGTTATCTACAGCAAGAGGTTAAATACTGCAGGGTGTTATCTACAGCAGGGTGTTATCTAGAGCAGGGTGTTATCTACAGCAGGGTGTTATCTACAGCAGGGTGTTATCTACAGCAGGGTGTTATCTACAGCATGGTGTTATCTACAGCAGGGTGTTATCTACAGCAGGGTGTTATCTACAGCAGGGTGTTATCTACAGCAGGGTGTTATCTACTGCAGGGTGTTAACTACAGCAGGGTGTTATCTACTGCAGGGTGTTATCTACAGCAGGGTGTTATCTACTGCAGGGTGTTATCTACAGCAGGGTGTTAACTACTGCAGGGTGTTATCTACTGCAGGGTGTTATCTACAGCAGGGTGTTATCTACAGCAGGGTGTTATCTACAGCAGGGTGTTATCTACAGCAGGGTGTTAACTACTGCAGGGTGTTATCTACTGCAGGGTGTTATCTACTGCAGGGTGTTATCTACTGCAGGGTGTTATCTACAGCAGGGTGTTATCTACAGCAGGGTGTTATCTACAGCATGGTGTTATCTACAGCAGGGTGTTATCTAGAGCATGGTGTTATCTACAGCGGGGTGTTATCTACAGCGGGGTGTTATCTACTGCAGGGTGTTATCTACAGCATGGTGTTATCTACAGCAGGGTGTTATCTACTGCAGGGTGTTATCTACAGCAGGGTGCTATCTACTGCAGGGTGTTATCTACAGCATGGTGTTATCTACAGCATGGTGTTATCTGGTGCAGGGTGTTATCTACAGCATGGTGTTATCTACAGCATAGTGTTATCTACAGCATAGTGTTATCTACAGCATGGTGTTATCTACAGCAGGGTGTTATCTACTGCAGGGTGTTATCTACAGCATGGTGTTATCTACTGCAGGGTGTTATCTACAGCATGGTGTTATCTACAGCAGGGTGTTATCTACTGCAGGGTGTCATCTACAGCAGGGTGTTAACTACTGCAGGGTGTTATCTACAGCATGGTGTTATCTACAGCGGGGTGTTATCTACAGCGGGGTGTTATCTACAGCATGGTGTTATCTACAGCAGGGTGTTATCTACAGCAGGGTGTTATCTACAGCAGGGTGTTATCTACAGCACGGTGTTATCTACAGCAGGGTGTTATCTACAGCAGGGCGTTATCTACTGCAGGGCGTTATCTACTGCAGGGCGTTATCTACAGCAGGGTGTTATCTACAGCAGGGCGTTATCTACTGCAGGGCGTTATCTACAGCAGGGTGTTATCTACAGCAGGGCGTTATCTACTGCAGGGCGTTATCTACAGCATGGTGTTATCTACTGCAGGGTGTTATCTACAGCAGGGTGTTATCTACTGCAGGGTGTTATCTACTGCAGGGTGTTATCTACTGCAGGGTGTTATCTACAGCAGGGTGTTATCTACTGCAGGGTGTTATCTACTGCAGGGTGTTATCTACTGCAGGGTGTTATCTACAAGAGTTTGCTGCTTTGACGTAATACAACTCTTATAACTTTGTTATCCCTCAGCTAGGGAGGAAATGGAGTCCAAACGTCTCTTAATCTCATTACAGATATTATTGAATATTTTACTGGAAGTCGTGAGCTTCATTCAAAATGGCACCTTAATCCTGTGTTGTCCACTATTTCTGACTAGGGACTATAGGCCTCTAGTCAGAATTAGTACACTATATACTGTAGAGAATAGGATGTCATTTGGGACACAGCCATCATGTTAACGAGACTGAAACTGATCGTCTGGGATTCACTCAATCAATAGTACCTCCCACTGCCTGTCCATCCCTGTGTGGCAACGGTGGGATTAAGTGATGTTTTGAATAATAAGTGTGTAGAAGACAGTGAATCTTATGTAACAATAATAACATACCTGCATTTCTTTTGTAGTATAACTTATTTTCGGTCAGTCAGACCTGTAAATGGCTCATTTGGAGAGTGATTCTGAAGCCAGATATTCCGTAAAGTTAAAAGCACAGCTGCTGTAGTGAATATCATTCTGTAATGTAGGTCTAACCTGGCCCAGGTACATTAGAGCGTGATCCATAGAGTCCACACTAACCTGGCCCAGGTCCATCAGAGCGTGATCCATAGAGTCCACACTAACCTGGCCCAGGTCCATCAGAGCGTGATCCATAGAGTCCACACTAACCTGGCCCAGGTCCATCAGAGCGTGATCCATAGAGTCCACATCATAGTTTGGCCAAGCCCCATAGAAGCCACACTAGAGCACAGATGCCATTCCATTAACTTCTTGAGAATACAGGGGGTGCTATTTTCCCATTAGCATAATTTGCTCTACAGATTAAACTGCCTCTTATTCAATTATTGCTCTTACTATATGCATATAAATAATACCATTGGAAAAAAAACAATCTCTAGTTTCTAAAACCGTTTCAATTTTGTCTCTGAGTGATACACAAGTCATTTGACAGCACTTTCCCTGACCAAGAAGTAGAATGCAAGAAGTCTATGCTCGCTTCAACGCTCTGCCTATATATGGTCATGACCCCTATGACCAGAAACACACTTCATTCGCCTTCCTCTGGGTGTCAAGAGGACGTCAGAGGAGAAATTCTTTGTTTATCTGGTACTGACGTGAAATAAGACCTATTTCTTTGGCGTGACCGACAACTTCCGGTTTTCTGATTCGCACGAGTTGGAGCTGCGATTGTGTACTGTTTTGCTGGCGTTATGGATGAAAACTATCTCCGTGTCGAATTTTGTTTGATACATGTGACCATATCATCGTAATGTATGTTTTTTCAATATAGTTTAATCAGATTATTTGAATTTTTTCGGGAGTTTTGTGGTGTTCCGTTGTCTGATTTTATTTACGTTTGAGAGATCCGTGCCACTCGACCAGTACCTGTGCTAAATGGAGTGGGAAAGGAACAATTCTGAACGGAACCGACGACTCATCTTGACAAAGGACACTTTGATCAACATTCTGATGAAAGATCAGCCATAGTAAGACCCAATTTACGATGTTATATCATATCTGTTGTGCATGTGAACTGGCCGTGGGCGCCTAGCCGAATCTGCCTGGTATAGCTATGCTAATTTAGCGCTACATTTTGTTTTCGTTATAAAACATTTAATAAATCTGAAATATTGTTTGGATTCACCAGATGTTGGGCTTTCAATATCTGTACGCTGTGTATTTTTCTGAAATGTTTTAAGATGAGTAATTCGTTATATGACGTTGGTCTCTGTAATTGTTCTGGCTGGGTCAGCACTATTTCAGATTGCAGCTGCAATGTAGAACTGTGATTTATACCTGAAAAATGCACATTTTTCAAAAAAAAAACTATGCTATACCATAAATATGTTATCAGACTGTCATCTTATGAAGTTGTTTCTTGGTTAGTGGCTATATATATTTTTATTTAGTCGAATTAGTGATAGCTACTGACGCAGGAAAAAACTATTGGGAGTAAAAAAATCGTGTCCTTTGCTAACGTGGTTAGCTAATAGATTTACATATTGTGTCTTCCCTGTAAAACATTTAAAAGATCTGAAATGGTGGCTTTATTCACAAGACCTGTATCTTTCATCTGGTGTCTTGGACTTGTGATTTAATGATATTTAGATGCTACAAGTTACTTGTGACGCTATGCTAGCTATGCTACTCAGTGGGGGGGGGGGGGGGGGGGGTGCTACCGGATCAGGGTTGGTGACTCGTGAGAAGTTAAAACAACACAACATGCATTTCCATACAGCCCCATCACAATCTATCATTTTGTTTCAACCCTCCAACTTAAAGGAGAAGTCCAGGATTTTACAACTTGATGTTAGATGAACGTAGGAACCTGAACGTAGGAACCATCTAACATAAAGTTGTTAAAAATCAAGTTGTTAAAATCCTGTACATCCGCTTTAATGGTCTGATTAGAACACAATCAGTTCTAGAAGATCAATCTTCATTGGCTTCCAGAGTTCTACCACAATCCCCTACAGGTAGGTTTAGTAGTTCTAAGCCCGGCTGTAAACCTTCACTTCATCTAATACTGTACCAGATGAACTATTGCCTGTAATTAAACCACCATTAGCGTCCGCATAAACTACAGGCCATGTGGAATTGTGGCTAGCGGTTAGCTTCAGACACAAAATGGCTCCACCGTGATTAAGAAATGATGCAATAAAGTTACAAATGTGTGTTTTAAGTTGTTCTGCAGACCAAGGTTTGCAGGAGTGGCTAAACAAATAAAGGAGAAATACATTAAAAGAGTTATGTGGAGGGAGTAGGATGAAGTTGTTCTCAGTCACTGATCTAAGGTCAGTTTTGCATTATCTCCCTATGATGGTTTGGTACTGGATTTGGGGGTCGGAATCTGATCCTAGATCTGTGGTTAAGGGAAACATCTTCTTCAGGACGGTAAAGGTCATGACCTCAGGAACCTTGGCGGCCATCTTACAATCACAGGAACAGGGAAGTAAACAGACATCCTGTGTGACCAAGGAAAAACAAAGGTATTGGAATTCTAGGAATTTTCATGTCCACTGAATTCCATGCCATGCAAATGCAATGCAAAGATCATTCAATACCCAATTTTTAACTAACAGTATATTTGACCTCAAACTGTCTCTTAAGGAAATACAGGAAGTCAAGACTGTGTAAGCATTGTGGATTAATTGAACTAGTAAGTGGGATCCGATTTGTGTGCTTTTACAAATCATTTTTCTCTCAATGTTTGGGTTTCGGATGACAATGCCCTCTCAAATAGTTACACAATGATAATTATGACGGATAGCATATAATGTATGGCATAATTTCACATGGCTCTCAAAGTACTTTGTGAGTAACTCACCTCATCCACTACACAAACTTACATTAAGGTTACTACCAGTGGAGGCTACTGAGGGGAGGATGGCTCATAATAATGTCTGGAACGGAAGTTGGAAGGGCATCAAACACATAGAAACCATGTGTTTGATACCATTCGACTTATTCCGCTCCGGCCATTACCACAAACCCGTCCTCCCCAATTAAGGTGCCACCAACCTCCTGTGGTTACTACATTAACTACTACTGAGTAACTCACCTAATTCACTACCAAAACCTACATTAAAAGACATGCTTTGGTGCTTTGGTGACTAAGAAAGCATTTTTAAACCCCCCGCTTCGGGCTGAACGTGTCAATGTCAATGTGTAGTTAATACATGCAAAATCTATGAGCAGAATTACTGTCTCTCCTCAATTAGCCACGAAATCACTAGTCTGAAAATGACTGGCTGCGTTTCAAACACATAAAAGACACCCTCCTCACCTTACCCTTGCCTTATGCCCTTGGGGGAAGCCCCATGGACATCTTTGCTGTCGGACCAAACAATTAGCCAAGCAAGGGTAGATGGCAACGTAAGCCCCTCAGCCCTCGTTTGTGATACAGTGTGCGAGTGTACAAATCTGTTCACTCTGGGGCCTGAAACGCCCCATAATTCAATTTGCGATGATTGTACGTACATCCGCTAAGTCAGCCAAAACTTAAAACCAACATCAATATGGAGTCAACATAAGTAAGAACGAATGTAAATAAGTTGGAAATTGTGCTACTGATGCACATGACAGCACAAACACGCATCATAAAAGTAATGATGTTTTTGTCTGGTTAGCTTTTGGTAACGTTAGCTAGTGCATACAACTTTCCCTGACATCACACTTATACATTGTAATTTTTGATTTACCTGGTATCATCGGATGGCTAGCTTTTGATGTCTGGGGATGTGTTGTCATCTAAGATATGAAATGCAATCATAATTGATTGTAGCGCATATAAAGCACGCACAGCAGCTACCGGTGGTTCCATGATGACTGAAAACACAACCGTGGGACGAACAAGTGACAAATTACCGGGCAAGGGCGGTCCATTTAAAATGTATTTATTCTTCCCTCGCCCTACAAGTGTCAACTCATCATACATCATGATACGTCATCAGAAGTGTCCACTTAATTTGAGGGCTGAGGGGAGAGGGTGTGTATTATACGTGTTTGGAACACAGACACTGTTTTCTTGAAGCTGTGCGCGCTACATTTCCCCCCAAATAGGCCCCTAGCAATTCGAGTTCTAGCCAATGAGCTTCAGCCCCTCGCATTTGATGTGACAGCTAGCAAGAGGCCTGCCCAGCGCTATCCAATGAGGCCTAACATCTCAGTGGACACAGCAGAGAGAGAGAGAAAGAGCAATGATGTGGTGCTCATATCTGCACATATATGTGACGTAGTAAGCAATTTTTGGGGACCAATTTTGTCTCATGAGCACTACTTTCAGAACTGCTGGCAAAAAGTATACAAAAGTACCGGAGAATCTCTTTAAGGATACTACATTAACTACTACTGAGTAACTCAGCTTATCCACTACACAAACCTACATTAAGGTTACTACATTAACTACTACTGAGTAACTCAGCTTATCCACTGCACAAACCTACATTAAGGTTACTACATTAACTACTACTGAGTAACTCACCTTATCCACTACACAAACCTACATTAAGGTTACTACATTAACTACTACTGAGTAACTCACCTTATCCACTGCACAAACCTACATTAAGGTTACTACATTAACTACTACTGAGTAACTCACCTTATCCACTACACAAACCTACATTAAGGTTACTATATTAACTACTACTGTAACGGGCTTCCTCCTTCTCCTCATCCGAAGAGGAGTAGCAGGGATTTGACCAAAATGCAGCGGGTTGTGAATACATATTGATTTAATAGACAAAACGGAAAAACACGACAAACACTTGAATAATTACAAAACAAATAAACGAATGTAGACAGACCTGGACACGAACTTACATACAACGTGAAGAACGCATGAACCAGGAAAACAGACTACATAAAACGAACGAACTAACAAAAACCGGAACAGTCCCGTGTGGCGTAACATACAGACACTGACACAGGAGACAATCACCCACAAACAAACAGTGAGAACAACCTACCTTAATATGACTCTCAATTAGAGGAAACCGCAAAACACCTGCCTCTAATTAAGAGCCATACCAGGCAACCCAAAACCAACATAGAAACAGCAAACATAGACTGCCCACCCAAAACTCACGCCCTGACCATCACACACATACAAAACAACAGAAAACAGGTCAGGAACGTGACAGAACCCCCCCCTCAAGGTGCGAACGCCGGGCGCACCAGCACAAAGTCCAGGGGAGGGTCTGGGTGGGCATCTGACCACGGTGGTGGCTCAGGCTCCGGACGCTGTCCCCACACCACCATAGTCACTCCCCGCTTCTGTATCCCCCTCCCAATGACCACCCTCCAACTAAACCCACCTAGGTGAAGGGGCAGCATCGGGATAAGGGGCAGCAGCTCCGGGATAAGGGGCAGCAGCTCCGGGCTGAGGGACTCCGGCAGGTCCGGGCTGAGGGACTCCGGCAGGTCCGGGCTGAGGGACTCCGGCAGGTCCGGGCTGAGGGACTCCGGCAGGTCCTGGCTGAGGGACTCCGGCAGGTCCTGGCTGGACGGCTCTGGCAGGTCCTGGCTGGACGGCTCTGGCAGGTCCTGGCTGGACGGCTCTGGCAGGTCCTGGCTGGACGGCTCTGGCTGGTCCTGGCTGGACGGCTCTGGCTGGTCCTGGCTGGACGGCTCTGGCTGATCCGGTCTGGCGGAAGGCTCTGGCTGATCCGGTCTGGCGGAAGGCTCTGGCTGATCCGGTCTGGCGGAAGGCTCTGGCTGATCCGGTCTGGCGGAAGGCTCTGTAGGCTCTTGGCAGACGGGCGGCTTTGCAGGCTCATGGCAGACGGGCAGCTTTGCAGGCTCATGGCAGACGGGCAGTTCAGGCGCCGTTGGGCAGACGGGCAGTTCAGGCGCCGCTGGGCAGACGGGCAGTTCAGGCGCCGCTGGGCAGACGGGCAGTTCAGGCGCCGCTGGGCAGACGGGCAGTTCAGGCGCCGCTGGGCAGACGGGCAGTTCAGGCGCCGCTGGGCAGACGGGCAGTTCTGTAGGGAGGAGACGGAGAGACAGCCTGGTGCGCGGTACCGGAACTGGAGGCACTGGGCTGGAGACACGCACCATAGGGAGAGTGCGTGGAGGAGGAACAGGGCTCTGGAGATGCACTGGAAGCCTGGTGCGTGGTGTCGGCACTGGTGGTACTAGGCTGGGGCGGGAAGGTGGCGCCGGATATACCGGACCGTGAAGGAGGACACGTGCTCTTGAGCACCGAGCCTCCCCAACCTTACCAGGTTGAATGGTCCCCGTAGCCCTGCCAGTGCGGCGAGGTGGAATAGCCCGCACTGGGCTATGCAGGCGAACCGGGGACACCACCTGTAAGGCTGGTGCCATGTACGCCGGCCCGAGGAGACGTACTGGAGACCAGATACGTTGGGCCGGCTTCATGGCACTCGGCTCGATGCCCAACCTAGCCCTCCCAGTGCGGCAAGGTGGAATAGCCCGCACTGGGCTAAGCACGCGTACTGGGGACACCGTGCGCTTTACCGCATAACACGGTGTCTGACCAGTACGACGCCCTCTTACTCCACGGCAAGCCCGGGGAGTTGGCTCAGGTATCCAACCCGGCTTCGCCACACTCCCCTTTAGCCCCCTCCCAAGAAATTTTTGGGTGTTACTCACGGGCCTCCAGCCTTGCTTCCGTGCTGCCTCCTCATAACGTCGCCTCTCCGCTTTCGCTGCCTCCAGCTCCGCTTTGGGGCGGCGACACTCCACTGGCTCTGCCCAGGGTCCTTTACCGTCCAGGATCTCTTCCCATGTCCAATCCTCCTTTTCCCACTGCTGCTGTCGTGGCTGTCCGTTAACCCGCTGCTTGATCTGGGTTTGGTGGGTGATTCTGTAACGGGCTTCCTCCTTCTCCTCATCCGAAGAGGAGTAGCAGGGATTTGACCAAAATGCAGCGGGTTGTGAATACATATTGATTTAATAGACAAAACGGAAAAACACGACAAACACTTGAATAATTACAAAACAAATAAACGAATGTAGACAGACCTGGACACGAACTTACATACAACGTGAAGAACGCATGAACCAGGAAAACAGACTACATAAAACGAACGAACTAACAAAAACCGGAACAGTCCCGTGTGGCGTAACATACAGACACTGACACAGGAGACAATCACCCACAAACAAACAGTGAGAACAACCTACCTTAATATGACTCTCAATTAGAGGAAACCGCAAAACACCTGCCTCTAATTAAGAGCCATACCAGGCAACCCAAAACCAACATAGAAACAGCAAACATAGACTGCCCACCCAAAACTCACGCCCTGACCATCACACACATACAAAACAACAGAAAACAGGTCAGGAACGTGACAACTACTGAGTAACTCACCTTATCCACTACACAAACCTACATTAAGGTTACTACATTAACTACTACTGAGTAACTCACCTTATCCACTACACAAACCTACATTAAGGTTACTACATTAACTACTACTGAGTAACTCACCTTATCCACTACACAAACCTACATTAAGGTTACTACATTAACTACTACTGAGTAACTCACCTTATCCACTACACAAACCTACATTAAGGTTACTACATGAACTACTACTGAGTAACTCACCTTATCCACTATACAAACCTACAATAAGGTTACTACATTAACTACAGTGTCATGGAGAAGCGTTTTCTCACTGTGACAAAGGGATATCTAAAAATCTAAGAAGAACCTTTACAAGTATGCTCTATTGTATTGTGGGAGGAACAGACATATTCTCATCATTAAACGTGATACATTGACTGGTGTGTTCCTAGCCTATATGCAGACCCACCACTACACACCTTTTCCATAGACGACACAATCAGACAGTAGATATAATGTAGTATCACGTACATACAGTTCACACACACACACACACACACACACACACACACACACACACACACACACACACACACACACACACACACACACACACACACACACACACACACACACACACACACACACACACACACACACACACACACACACACACCTTCCATTGATGGAACAGCAGCCTCATAGCTATCCATAACATTACTATCTATAGTTGTAATACAGACATACTGTAGTATCTCTTATGATCGCATGCCACTCAGAAGCTGGCTCCTCGCATGCCAGTCACAGGTGGTATAGAATGAAGTTGATCTTGGGTCAGTTTTGCATTTTCCTCACTAATGGTTAAAGGGCAACTCTGCCACTTTTCAACCTCCTATTCATTATCTCCAGCACCAAACCAGTGTCTTCATATGTGAAAACAGTGTGTTTCTATAAGCTGTGGTTAACAAGATAAGAAGACAGGTCCTAAAAGATGCTTCTCTGTGACATCACAGGGTAGGATTAAAAGTAAGAAAAACAGGGATTTTCAAAACCTGTTTCTAACCAGAGGAAGGGTATGTGTTTGCTCTCTACATCACCGCAAATCTAATGGGGATTGGAAAAAAATTGAAAAATAAACCTTATGACAGTGAACGTCATTTCTGTGGAAGAAACCAACCTTCTTTCAGCTGCAGATCGATGGACTTTGCTTCATTAAAAGAGTGGAAAACCTTTTGACTCTATTACAAGTAGAGAATATAGTCATTTTCTGTGAAGTTAAGAATAGTTTTATTCACGTTCCTCTTATCAAGACACTTCTTATGAAGCTCCAGTAGCTCCAGTAGCATCACTAAATCTCATTGAGCTGTCATCCATGTTTAAATCATCTGTGACACACAGAGGAGTGGAGGCACTCCTGGGGGGCAACAACATTCCAATATTAGGGAGCCATGGTATTTCTGTCTCTCTGATGAGAACTAACCCTGGAGGGGCTGGTGAAAGATGAAAGAGGAAGAATAGAAAGAGAGAGATAGAAAGAAAGCAAGAGAGGGAAAGAAAGAAAGAAAAAGGGAGAGAGAACGAGGGAAAGAGAGAGAGGGAAAGGGAGAGAAGGAGAGACTGAGAAAGAAAGAGAGGGAGAGAGAGAAAGAGAGAGAGAAAGAGAGAGAGAGAGAAAGTGAAAGAGAGAGAGGGAGAACCTTGGGGAGGAAATGAGTCCTGCGGCTCACTGGGATAATAATGATGAGAGCAGATGAGCCTCAAAATAGAACACACACACACACACGTGCACTCCCACACACACCTACACATACCACAAACATGTGCTTGCGCAATGCACACACATACACACACCTCAACCAAAAAGCGTGCACCCAATCACATCTCAAATCTCCCAGGGGCTGTCCAATCAGCAACTCTCATTGCGCCAACGGAAGGAACTCTGCATGCTCCTCCAATTAAAACTCCATTTGCCCAGGAACCCCCCATAGTCTAATACAACCTCAAATACACCAGCCCTTCACAGGTCAATGGACACTCTGATCATAGAACTACAATCACACATTCAAACACGCATACAGTACACACACACACACACACACACACACACACACACACACACACACACACACACACACACACACACACACACACACACACACACACACACACACAGTACACATACAGTATACACACACACACACAGTACACACACACTGACACCCAAGTTTTCCCATCTTTACCAAGAGGTCTGGCCTCTGTAACCAATGTTTTGTTGGTTCCAGCCCCACTCCAGCTGTTCCCCCTCCATCGCTACATTGTTACTGTGTAAAAGAGCATGACCACGTCTCAAATGGCACCCTATTGCCTACATAGTGCACTATGGGCCCTGGTTAAACCTAGTGCACTATGCAGGGAATAGGATGTCATGGACAGTCTGTTTACATCAACTCAGGTCACCCTGAGAGCTCTCGTTGGTTGCAACCCAAATGACATCATATTCCCTATATAGTGCACTCAAAAGTAGTCCACTATGGAATAGGGTGCCATGTTGTACTGAGCCCTTGAGAGCTCTCAGGGTGACCTGAGTGGATCTAAACAGACTGTCTGTTGTAAATACTGCAGGCTTAGTGTATACAGGACTCTACTGAAGCTCCATTAAAGACTACAGGCTTATTCTCTTATATCCTAATCAGGTCTGTTGCTCTGGACATTTGTTTTCTTTTCTGCCTAGCAACAGCTACCAGCAGCCATGGCCAAGTGAGTCTGTGAGGATTCAAATATACTGTATACACTGTGTTGTGTGTGTACACACAGTCGTTGGCTGATCGTCCTAGCTTCATTTGACTCTGTTATAAATGGAGACATTAATAGATGTATGCATCCCAGTACGACTACAGTAGAGGTTTTATGCCAGCTATAGCAACAGCACAAACAGCATCTGGTCAACGTGTTCAGATTCAGAACCCTCAAGAGGCGCTCTAATAACGCTTCTGCTTATTCAACACAACACTTCTGTTACTGTTCAGTCCTTTAGTCCACTCCTGGTAAGTGGAAACTGAAGTGCATCTCAAGTTTAAGTGCAACGTAAAGTAAATGTGCATGTTGGTCATTTAACAGACGCACTTATCCAGAGCATCTAACAGGCAGTGCATTCAACATACAATCTGTGCAGTGGTGGAAAAAGTACCCAATTGTCGTACTTGAGTAAAAGTAAAGATACCTTAACAGAAAATTACTAAAGTAAAAGTTAAAGACACCCAGTAAAATACTACTTGAGTAAAAGTCTAAAAGTATTTGGTTTCTAAATATACTTTAAATGTAATTGCTAAAATATACTTAAGTATCAAAAGTAAAAGTAAAAGTATAAATAATTTCAAATTCCTTGTATTAAGCAAACTAGACTGCATCATTTTCTTGTTTTTTAATTTACGGATAGCCAGGGGCAAGCTCCAACACAGACAACATTTACAAACTAAGCATGTGTTTAGTGTGTCTGCCAGATCAGGGGCATTAAGGATGACCAGGGAAGTTCTCTCTCTTCTCTTGATGAATTAAGCAATTTTCCTGTCCTGGTAATCATTCAAAATGTAACAAGTACTTTTAGGTGTCAGGGAAAATGTATGGAGTAAAAAGTACATTATTTACTTTAGGAATGTAGTGAAGTAAAAGTTGTCAAAAATATACATAGTAAAGTAAAGTACAGATACCCCAAAAAACGACTTAAGTAGTACTTTCAAGTATGTTTACTGACTCTGGGATTGGTACATCCATTTTTTGGACTTTTAAATGAATGATATATACCCTCAAAACATGGTTAAAACTATACTTTTGATATCAAGAATGGCCAGTCCTTGCATCTATAGCTCTGAATTTGAGAGTGGTTACATTTCTCCAGCCCCATCTCTCAGCTGTTTCCCAAAACAGTGGCAGGGTAGCAGCTTTGTTACTGTTTGAACTTCAGATTTCCCCTTTAAGGTAGCTAGGTAAGACACCAGCATATCACAGTCAATGTAAGTCAAACGTTCCTCAATAAAGCAGGTATCAACAAAACCAGTGTTAGTAAGAAAAGACCCTTGTCAAAAGTAGTGCACTACATAGGGAATAGGGTGCCATGTGTCCTGGTCAAAATTAGTGCACTACATAGGGAATATTAGTTCCATGGGTCCTGGTCAAAAGTAGTGCACTACATAGGGAACAGGGTGCCATGGGTCCTGGTCAAAAGTAGTGCACTACATAGGGAACAGGGTGCCATGGGTCCTGGTCAAAAGTAGTGCACCGAATTACATTGATCACATGGTTCTACAAGGAGGAGGAACCATGGTTTGCTGGTCCCTGATTACTAACACACACACAGACAGAAACACAGAGACAGAGACACACAGACAGACACAAATAGTTGACAAACACTGGTCTAGAACACTGCCTTCCATGAGAGGGCTGTTCTGTGACAGGTTCTGTGACAGCCAACATCTGGGGTAACATAGCGACGGTACAGGACATTCTCTAAGATTCAAAACACACACATCCTTAAGCATGTTCCAGCTATGGAATGGTCCTAGGGGGGTTAGAGAGGCAGAGAGCGGGAGGGAGGGAAATCTCTGGTTGCTAATACAATCAGATACACGTCATGACATGGCCGTCGGAAACAGACTGCAGACGGAAAAGAGGGATGAAAAAAAGGAGGATGGTAAAAGAGGATGTTGCAGATTACCCAAGAGTCTGATGAGACTAACAGCCACAGTATTTAAAGAGACATCATCAGGACCGTGTGTGTGTGTATATGTGTGTGTGTGTGTGTTTATGTGTGTGCGTGCGCGAGCATGATGCCTGCATGTGTGTGTGTGTGTGTGTGTGTGTGTGTCTGTGTGTGTGTGTGTGTGTGTGTGTGTGTGTGTGTGTGTGTGTGTGTGTGTGTGTGTGTGTGTGTGTGTGTGTGTGTGTGTGTGTGTGTGTATGACAGAGTCCACCATTAGGCCTAACAGACGATTGGTTAGTCTGATGCATGTAAGAGGACTGTTAGATAGAACCAGACATCTTTGAAACATTACAGACTCTAGTGTTTCTACTTCCCATAGGGCTCTGGTCAGTAGCAGTGCAGTATGTAGGGCAGGGTACTCAACTCTTACACTACGAGGTGCGGAGCCTGCTGGTTTTCTGTTCTACCTTACATTAATTGCACCCACCTGGTGTCCCAGGTCTAAATCAGTACCTGATTAGAGGGGAATCACCCACCTGGTGTCCCAGGTCTAAATCAGTCCCTGATTAGAGGGGAATCACCCACCTGGTGTCCCAGGTCTAAATCAGTCCCTGATTAGAGGGGAATCACCCACCTGGTGTCCCAGGTCTAAATCAGTCCCTGATTAGAGGGGAATCACCCACCTGGTGTCCCAGGTCTAAATCAGTCCCTGATTAGAGGGGAATCACCCACCTGGTGTCCCAGGTCTAAATCAGTCCCTGATTAGAGGGGAACAATGAAATAAAACTGCAGTGGGACTGGCTTCCAGGTCCAGACTTGAGTTTGGGGGATTTAGGTATTAGGGTGCCATTTGGGATGCAGACAGTTTGTGCTTCTATAATTACCAGGGAGTGTGTCAAGACAAACATTGAGAAAACACCAACACACAGTGCACATGTCAAAGGGTGATTAGAGCCACTCGTTTAACGTGGAATGTTTTTCTGCACCCCAAATGGAACATTGTTCCCTACAGTGTAATAGTTTTGATCAGAGCCCTATTGGGCCTGGTCAACAGTAGTGCACTGCATAGGTAATACGGTGCCATTTGGGATGCACCTTTTGATGGAGCAAATTTCTTCTCATGTTTTACTGTAAACAGCAAACCATTAAGTATTATTTATCAGCACTGTGTACAGTATATGTTTATATGTCAAGGTGGCAGGTAGCCTAGTGGTTAGAGTGTTGGACCAGTAACCAGCAGGTAGCCTAGTGGTTAGAGTGTTGGACCAGTAACCAGCAGGTAGCCTAGTGATTAGAGCGTTGGGCCAGTAACTAGCAGGTAGCCTAGTGGTAAGAGCGTTGGGCCAGTAACCAGCAGGTAGCCTAGTGGTTAGAGGGTTGGGCCAGTAACCAGCAGGTAGCCTAGTGGTTAGAGCGTTGGGCCAGTAACCAGCAGGTAGCCTAGTGGTTAGACCGTTGGGCCAGTAACCAGCATGTAGCCTAGTGGTTAGAGCGGTGGGTCAGTAACCAGCAGGTAGCCTAGTGGTAAGAGCGTTGGGACAGTAACCAGCAGGTAGCCTAGTGGTAAGAGCGTTGGACCCGTAACCAGCAGGTAGCCTAGTGGTTAGAGCGTTGGACCAGTAACCAGTAGGTAGCCTAGTGGTTAGAGTGTTGGGCCAGTAACCAGCAGGTAGCCTAGTGGTTAGAGTGTTGGGCAAGTAACCAGCAGGTAGCCTAGTGGTTAGAGCGTTGGACCAGTAACCAGCAGGTAGCCTAGTGGTTAGAGTGTTGGACCAGTAACCAGCAGGTAGCCTAGTGGTTAGAGCGTTGGGACAGTAACCAGCAGGTAGCCTAGTGGTTAGAGCGTTGGGCCAGTAACTGAAAGGTTGGTGGATCGAATCCCTGAGCTGACAAGGTAAAAATCTGTCGTTCTGCCCCTGAACAAGGCAGTTGGGAACTATCTGGGAACCCACTGTTCCCAGATAGGCCGTCATTGTAAATAAGAATTTGTTCTCAACTGACTCGTCTATTTAAATAAAGGTTAAAATAAAAAATGTGAAAGTCCATCTGGTTTGCGGGCCTGATGATTGTAATAATACACATCACATGGACAGACTGGGACCAGAAATCATCCCAGGCATTTCTAACACACAGGCTCCCATTATCCAAATAATGATCATTCTGCACAAAACCCCCAACTTAGACAGGCCCACTGGGCTAAAGACGAACTGCCCAGTGGGCCTGTTTCTGACACATCATCATTGACAATAGGTCTGGTGATAAGCGTTTGGTAAGGAGCATATACAAACAGAGATTTCCCATGAACCGCATCGTACGACCGACTTGAGAAATAACAAACAGTCAAAAGCTGCTGAAATGCCCAGATTATTTGAGTTTGTTTTCACAAGCATCACCATTTCATGGAAGGCATAAGGCCCAGTGTGTGCGTGTGTGTGTGTGTGCGTGAGTACACGCCTGTGTGTGTATAGCTTTATAGTAAACTTAGCCAGTCCCTAACCCACTGTTACCCTTTAAAAACCTCAAACACCACATCACAGTGACTCAAGTCAAACAGAGACATCATAGTTAGAAAACAACATTGACTTTCAACTTAGGGGTCATTGAATCAAACAAATCAACCAACGCATTATTATGATAAGCGTTGCTATGACGTATGAGCAAGAATATGTGGCTGTGCTATCACTCTTCATCAACCAGTAGTGACATAAAGTCATGAGAGAAAAACTCTGCATCCACCCACTCTACAAACATGAATGGATATACCCTCGTCCCAAATGGCACCTTATTCCCTGTATAGTGCACTACTTTAGACCAGAGTCCTATGGGCCGTGGTCAAATGGGGCCATTTGGGAAGAAGACTATGTTTCCTGACCTAAAGGACAACAGCTGATAAAGCAACAGAGCAAAATAGCCTAATGCCTCTCATCAACAGCCTAATGCCTCTCATCAACAGCCTAATGCTTCTCATCAACAGCCTAATGCCTCTCATCAACGACCTAATGCCTCTCAACGACGGCCTAATGCCTCTCATCAACAGCCTAATGCCTCTCTTCGACAGCCTAATTCCGCTCATCGACAGCCTAATGCCTCTCATCGACAGCCTAATGCCTCTCATCAACAGCCTAATGCCTCTCATCAACAGCCTAATGCCTCTCATCAACAGCCTAATGCCTCTCATCAACAGCCTAATGCCTCTCATCGACAGCCTAATGCCTCTCATCAACAGCCTAATGCCTCTCATCGACGGCCTAATGCCTCTCATCAACAGCCTAATGCCTCTCATCAACAGCCTAATGCCTCTCATCAACAGCCTAATGCCTCTCATCAACAGCCTAATGCCTCTCATCAACAGCCTAATGCCTCTCATCGACAGCCTAATGCCTCTCATCGACAGCCTAATGCCGCTCATCGACAGCCTAATGCCTCTCATCAACAGCCTAATGCCTCTCATCAACAGCCTAATGCCTCTCATCGACAGCCTAATGCCTCTCATCAACAGCCTAATGCCTCTCATCAACAGCCTAATGCCTCTCATCGACAGCCTAATGCCTCTCATCAACAGCCTAATGCCTCTCATCAACAGCCTAATGCCTCTCATCAACAGCCTAATGCCTCTCATCGACGGCCTAATGCCTCTCATCAACAGCCTAATGCCTCTCATCGACAGCCTAATGCCTCTCATCAACAGCCTAATGCCTCTCATCAACAGCCTAATGCCTCTCATCAACGGCCTAATGCCTCTCATCAACAGCCTAATGCCTCTCATCAACGACCTAATGCCTCTCATCGACAGCCTAATGCCTCTCATCAACAGCCTAATGCCTCTCATCAACAGCCTAATGCCTCTCATCAACAGCCTAATGCCTCTCATCGACAGCCTAATGCCTCTCATCAACAGCCTAATGCCTCTCATCAACAGCCTAATGCCTCTCATCAACAGCCTAATGCCTCTCATCAACAGCCTAATGCCTCTCATCAACAGCCTAATGCCTCTCATCAACAGCCTAATGCCTCTCATCAACAGCCTAATGCCGCTCATCAACAGCCTAATGCCGCTCATCGACAGCCTAATGCCTCTCATCAACAGCCTAATGCCTCTCATCAACAGCCTAATGCCTTCATCAACAGCCTAATGCCTCTCATCAACAGCCTAATGCCTCTCATCAACAGCCTAATGCCTCTCATCAACAGCCTAATGCCTCTCATCAACAGCCTAATGCCTCTCATCAACAGCCTAATGCCTCTCATCAACAGCCTAATGCCTCTCATCAACAGCCTAATGCCTCTCATCGACGGCCTAATGCCTCTCATCGACGGCCTAATGCCTCTCATCAACAGCCTAATGCCTCTCATCAACAGCCTAATGCCTCTCATCAACAGCCTAATGCCTCTCATCAACAGCCTAATGCCTCTCATCGACAGCCTAATGCCTCTCATCGACAGCCTAATGCCTCTCATCAACAGCCTAATGCCTCTCATCAACAGCCTAATGCCTCTCATCAACAGCCTAATGCCTCTCATCGACGGCCTAATGCCTCTCATCAACAGCCTAATGCCTCTCATCAACAGCCTAATGCCTCTCATCAACAGCCTAATGCCTCTCATCAACAGCCTAATGCCTCTCATCAACAGCCTAATGCCTCTCATCAACAGCCTAATGCCTCTCATCAACAGCCTAATGCCTCTCATCAACAGCCTAATGCCTCTCATCAACAGCCTAATGCCTCTCATCAACAGCCTAATGCCTCTCATCAACAGCCTAATGCTGTTGATAGTTTTGATGTCTTCACTATTATTCTACAATGTAGAAAGCAGTAAAAATAAAGAACAACCCTTGAATGAGTAGGTGTTCTAAAACTTTTGACCGGTAGTGTATATCTAATATACACTACAGATGCACTTCCGGGTTGGAGCGAGCGGTCGCATTTGCGCTTTGGTCCGCAGGTAGTATAACTTTTCATTACATTTCATTACATTCAATTATAGTACAACGGTTTGATTTGTCTAATCTTAGCAATTTCTTCTTAGCTAGCTACATAGCCGTCTTTGTATCAAAAATAATTGCGTAATTATCGTATTACGTCGTCCTAACGCAGTCTACACTGCTATCTGCCCAGCAGCTAGCCAGCTAGCAAACGTCCACCGTCTACCGAATAGCAGCACTGTAGCAACTATTACACTCAACTGAACGACTTGATTAGTGTAGTGTTAGCTAGCTACATAGTTGTCTTTGCTGTCTTCGTATCCAAGATAATTGTGTAGTTTAGAGTGTGTAGTTTTAGAGTGATTATCTTAATTTACCGAGGTTAGCTAGCCAGCTATTTGTCGTCCTTAACATAGGAGACACTGCTAGCTAGCCAACAGCTAGCCAACGTCTACCGAATAGAACTTCCGCACTCAACAACCCGGTCGCATTCCGCTTCGCTCCACAGGTAGTATCACATTTTCATTTCATTTCATTACAGTACAACGGTTGGATTTGTTTGATCGTAGCTAGCTACACAGCTAGCTACATAGCCGTCTTTGTATCAAAGATAATTGTGTAGTCTAGAGCGATTTTCTAGGTTAGCTAGCCAGCTACTGTCGTTCTTTTAACGCAACGTAACGTAATCAACACTGCTAGCTAGCCAGCTAGCCCCCGAATAGCAGCACTGTAGAAACTATTACACTCAACGGAACGACTTGATTAGTGTAGTGTCAACAATGCAGCCACTGCCAGCTAGCCTACAAAGTCAACAACGCAGCCACTGCCAGCTAGCCTACTTCAGCAGTACTGTATCATCTTAATCATTCTTAATCATTCTAGTCAATAAGATTCTTGCTACGTAAGCTTAACTTTCTGAACATTCGAGACGCGTAGTCCACTTGTCATTCCAATCTCCTTTGCATTAGCTTAGTCTCTTCTGTAGCCTGTCAACTATGTGTCTGTCTATCCCTGTTCTCTCCTCTCTGCACAGACCATACAAACGCTCCACACCGCGTGGCCGCGGCCACCCTAATCTGGTGGTCCCAGCACGCACGACCCACGTGGAGTTCCAGGTCTCCGGTAGCCTCTGGAACTGCCGATCTGCGGCCAACAAGGCAGAGTTCATCTCAGCCTATGCCTCCCTCCAGTCCCTCGACTTCTTGGCACTGACGGAAACATGGATCACCACAGATAACACTGCTACTCCTACTGCTCTCTCTTCGTCCGCCCACGTGTTCTCGCACACCCCGAGAGCTTCTGGTCAGCGGGGTGGTGGCACCGGGATCCTCATCTCTCCCAAGTGGTCATTCTCTCTTTCTCCCCTTACCCATCTGTCTATCGCCTCCTTTGAATTCCATGCTGTCACAGTTACCAGCCCTTTCAAGCTTAACATCCTTATCATTTATCGCCCTCCAGGTTCCCTCGGAGAGTTCATCAATGAGCTTGATGCCTTGATAAGCTCCTTTCCTGAGGACGGCTCACCTCTCACAGTTCTGGGCGACTTTAACCTCCCCACGTCTACCTTTGACTCATTCCTCTCTGCCTCTTTCTTTCCACTCCTCTCCTCTTTTGACCTCACCCTCTCACCTTCCCCCCCTACTCACAAGGCAGGCAATACGCTCGACCTCATCTTTACTAGATGCTGTTCTTCCACTAACCTCATTGCAACTCCCCTCCAAGTCTCCGACCACTACCTTGTATCCTTTTCCCTCTCGCTCTCATCCAACACTTCCCACACTGCCCCTACTCGGATGGTATCGCGCCGTCCCAACCTTCGCTCTCTCTCCCCCGCTACCCTCTCCTCTTCCATCCTATCATCTCTTCCCTCTGCTCAAACCTTCTCCAACCTATCTCCTGATTCTGCCTCCTCAACCCTCCTCTCCTCCCTTTCTGCATCCTTTGATTCTCTATGTCCCCTATCCTCCAGGCCGGCTCGGTCCTCCCCTCCCGCTCCGTGGCTCGACGACTCATTGCGAGCTCACAGAACAGGGCTCCGGGCAGCCGAGCGGAAATGGAGGAAAACTCGCCTCCCTGCGGACCTGGCATCCTTTCACTCCCTCCTCTCTACATTTTCCTCTTCTGTCTCTGCTGCTAAAGCCACTTTCTACCACTCTAAATTCCAAGCATCTGCCTCTAACCCTAGGAAGCTCTTTGCCACCTTCTCCTCCCTCCTGAATCCTCCTCCCCCTCCCCCCTCCTCCCTCTCTGCAGATGACTTCGTCAACCATTTTGAAAAGAAGGTCGACGACATCCGATCCTCGTTTGCTAAGTCAAACGACACCGCTGGTTCTGCTCACACTGCCCTACCCTGTGCTCTGACCTCTTTCTCCCCTCTCTCTCCAGATGAAATCTCGCGTCTTGTGACGGCCGGCCGCCCAACAACCTGCCCGCTTGACCCTATCCCCTCCTCTCTTCTCCAGACCATTTCCGGAGACCTTCTCCCTTACCTCACCTCGCTCATCAACTCATCCCTGACCGCTGGCTACGTCCCTTCCGTCTTCAAGAGAGCGAGAGTTGCACCCCTTCTGAAAAAACCTACACTCGATCCCTCCGATGTCAACAACTACAGACCAGTATCCCTTCTTTCTTTTCTCTCCAAAACTCTTGAACGTGCCGTCCTTGGCCAGCTCTCCCGCTATCTCTCTCAGAATGACCTTCTTGATCCAAATCAGTCAGGTTTCAAGACTAGTCATTCAACTGAGACTGCTCTTCTCTGTATCACGGAGGCGCTCCGCACTGCTAAAGCTAACTCTCTCTCCTCTGCTCTCATCCTTCTAGACCTATCGGCTGCCTTCGATACTGTGAACCATCAGATCCTCCTCTCCACCCTCTCCGAGTTGGGCATCTCCGGCGCGGCCCACGCTTGGATTGCGTCCTACCTGACAGGTCGCTCCTACCAGGTGGCGTGGCGAGAATCTGTCTCCTCACCACGTGCTCTCACCACTGGTGTCCCCCAGGGCTCTGTTCTAGGCCCTCTCCTATTCTCGCTATACACCAAGTCACTTGGCTCTGTCATAACCTCACATGGTCTCTCCTATCATTGCTATGCAGACGACACACAACTAATCTTCTCCTTTCCCCCTTCTGATGACCAGGTGGCGAATCGCATCTCTGCATGTCTGGCAGACATATCAGTGTGGATGACGGATCACCACCTCAAGCTGAACCTCGGCAAGACGGAGCTGCTCTTCCTCCCGGGGAAGGACTGCCCGTTCCATGATCTCGCCATCACGGTTGACAACTCCATTGTGTCCTCCTCCCAGAGCGCTAAGAACCTTGGCGTGATCCTGGACAACACCCTGTCGTTCTCAACTAACATCAAGGCGGTGGCCCGTTCCTGTAGGTTCATGCTCTACAACATCCGCAGAGTACGACCCTGCCTCACACAGGAAGCGGCGCAGGTCCTAATCCAGGCACTTGTCATCTCCCGTCTGGATTACTGCAACTCGCTGTTGGCTGGGCTCCCTGCCTGTGCCATTAAACCCCTACAACTCATCCAGAACGCCGCAGCCCGTCTGGTGTTCAACCTTCCCAAGTTCTCTCACGTCACCCCGCTCCTCCGCTCTCTCCACTGGCTTCCAGTTGAAGCTCGCATCCGCTACAAGACCATGGTGCTTGCCTACGGAGCTGTGAGGGGAACGGCACCTCAGTACCTCCAGGCTCTGATCAGGCCCTACACCCAAACAAGGGCACTGCGTTCATCCACCTCTGGCCTGCTCGCCTCCCTACCACTGAGGAAGTACAGTTCCCGCTCAGCCCAGTCAAAACTGTTCGCTGCTCTGGCCCCCCAATGGTGGAACAAACTCCCTCACGACGCCAGGACAGCGGAGTCAATCACCACCTTCCGGAGACACCTGAAACCCCACCTCTTTAAGGAATACCTAGGATAGGATAAAGTAATCCTTCTCACCCCCCCCCCCCCTTAAAAGATTTAGATGCACTATTGTAAAGTGGCTGTTCCACTGGATGTCATAAGGTGAATGCACCAATTTGTAAGTCGCTCTGGATAAGAGCGTCTGCTAAATGACTTAAATGTAAAATGTAATAGATTATAAAAAATCAAAAAGTTGTCCAAATGTTGCATTTATTGTAATTGTTTTAAAAACCTTAACAATTTAGATGACAATTTCTAATGTAAAAGAGCTGTTACCATTGTTGGATCATGTGAGCAGTGTTAATGAATTCTAACAAGAGAAAGTTCACACGAGGAAGCAAGGGAACGGGAAAAGAGGAAACGAAGAGGGTAAAAATAACAGGCCGTAAAAATAAGCTTTCAGAGGAAGGGATCGTTCATCCTAATTATGGAACATTCCTCATTCGCTCCAAGCTGGGGATGGCAGGGAGATGGAACAACAGAACGAAGGAAAGAGGGAAAGGGATGGGGAGAAAGAGAGATGGAGAGAATGAGAGACAGAAAAGGGGAGAGATGGAAGGAAAAGGAAAGATAACAAAACAGAGAGAGAAAAAGGGAGA
The DNA here is from genome assembly GCF_045679555.1 of Salvelinus alpinus. Classification (NCBI taxonomy): domain Eukaryota; kingdom Metazoa; phylum Chordata; class Actinopteri; order Salmoniformes; family Salmonidae; genus Salvelinus; species Salvelinus alpinus. Next base: position 20,573,330 of record NC_092090.1, read on the forward strand.
GAAAGTGAAAACGAGATTCCAACCAGTGTTGGCCAGAACCTCCAGCCCACCTCCCTCTCCCTCCAAGGACCTTCCACCTGATACATGCCCAGGCATCTCGCTCCAAACCAGGGCTTTTGGGCTGTAGGGTTGTGAGTGGTTGTGGGCTTTGGGGCTGTGTGGTGTGAGGTAGGGCTGTGGGCTGTGGTCTCTGGGGCTGTGTGGTGTGGGGTGTCAGTGATTCACCCTGTCATTGGTGTCTAGTTGGGTCAGGTGTAATGTATTACATGATCTGGTCTGGTAGAGTGGGGTTTAGTTGGGTCAGGTGTAATGTATTTCATGGTCTGGTCTGGTAGAGTGGGGTTTAGTTGGGTCAGGTGTAATGTATTTCATGGTCTGGTCTGGTAGAGTGGGGTTTAGTTGGGTCAGGTGTAATGTATTTCATGGTCTGGTCTGGTAGAGTGGGGTTTAGTTGGGTCAGGTGTAATGTATGTCATGGTCTGGTAGAGTGAGGTTTAGTTGGGTCAGGTGTAATGTATTTCATGGTCTGGTAGAGTGGGGTTTAGTTGGGTCAAGTTTAATGTATTTCATGGTTTGGTCTGGTAGAGTGGGGTTTAGTTGGGTCAGGTGTAATGTATTTCATGGTCTGGTCTGGTAGAGTGAGGTTTAGTTGGGTCAGGTGTAATGTATTTCATGGTCTGGTCTGGTAGAGTGGGGTTTAGTTGGGTCAGGTGTAATGTATTTCATGGTCTGGTAGAGTGGGGTTTAGTTGGGTCAGGTGTAATGTATTTCATGGTCTGGTAGAGTGGGGTTTAGTTGGGTCAGGTGTAATGTATTTCATGGTCTGGCCTGGTAGAGTGGGGTTTAGTTGGGTCAGGTGTAATGTATTTCATGGTCTGGTCTGGTAGAGTGAGGTTTAGTTGGGTCAGGTGTAATGTATTTCATGGTCTGGTCTGGTAGAGTGGGGTTTAGTTGGGTCAGGTGTAATGTATTTCATGGTCTGGTAGAGTGGGGTTTAGTTGGGTCAGGTGTAATGTATTTCATGGTCTGGTAGAGTGGGGTTTAGTTGGGTCAGGTGTAATGTATTTCATGGTCTGGTAGAGTGGGGTTTAGTTGGGTCAGGTGTAATGTATTTCATGGTCTGGTCTGGTAGAGTGGGGTTTAGTTGGGTCAGGTGTAATGTATTTCATGGTCTGGCAGAGCGATCACATTGGACCCTGCCAAGTCAACCACACACAAAGAATTAGAAGTAGCTATGCTTGTTCGCACTGTCATTTGTGTGCTTCATCGATGTACTGTAATGGATGGACGGACAGATGGACTGACGGACAGACAGATGGACTGACGGACAGACAGATGGACTGACGGACAGACAGATGGACTGACAAACGGACAGATGGACTGACGAATGGACAGATGGACGGACAGATGGACTGACGGATGGACGGATGGACAGATGGACTGACGGATGGACTGACGGACGGACAGATGGACTGACGGATGGACGAATGGACAGATGGACGGACAGATGGACTGACGGACGGACAGATGGTCTGACGGACAGAAAGATGGACTGACAAACGGACAGATGTACTGACGAATGGACAGATGGACGGACAGATGGACTGACGGATGGACAGATGGACTGACGGATGGACTGACGGACGGACAGATGGACTGACGGATGGACGAATGGACAGATGGACGGACAGATGGACTGACGGATGGACTGACGGACGGACAGATGGACTGACGGATGGACAGATGGACAGATGCTCAAAAGCATGCACATAGATAGACTCACTATTTTCTGTTTCATCTACTCTGTTTATTGTCACACATTTTATCTCACAACAAGGAGTGTTCACAGTCTCATTAATATGATATAGCAATCTTCTGAAATGCTAAGCGTGACTTCACTGAAGACACGGAACTGGACTTTTTGGACCAGGGACTGGCAAACTATCCTTCCTCCTTGGAGGAATGCTGGAGTCAAAACCAGTTGAGTACCGACTAAATGGGTGGCAACCTACTGAGATCATTTAGACTCGTCAATAAAATGACAATGTTCGTGGAGCGGTGTTGAGAAATACTGGTCAAGGACAATGAGTGGCACTTTTTGGGTTAAAAAGCTATCTGCTACAACATGTACGAAATGTCAAGATGCAGAATACAATATAAAATAATAACTTTTATGTTAGGATTTCAGTATAGGTGTGTCCTGCTGGTATCCTTTTTATTTGTGGAAAGATGAATAGTGCAATATCAAATGCAAATAATCTCTCAACAACTACAGGCCAACTCTGATGAAACACACACATCTTGAAATGAGCAGAACAGGAAGGAGAACGCATCAAATGAGCCTGGACAGACCAAAGCTTTGGTTTACCTTCCAACCGGTCTCTCCAGCAGAAAGAGAACATTTAGCATGCGTTTAAAATGCTATTACTGGAACCCAGGGGTACGGAGAGCTGCCAACAGCCCATTTACAAAGACTGAACATTTATATCAGTTCTCTTCGGAGGTACAGTGTGTATTTGTCAGGATAATCGTCCTGTTTTGCCCAAGTCATGAATTAATTAAAGCAATTTCAAAGAAATGTAGTTTTGAGCCATCTGGGAAAAGTCGGGAATAATGAAGAAAGAACACTCAAACAGACCCTTTAACCTGACCAAGGAAGTGAAAGATAGTCACCAGCAGCCTATATTTAGTTAGATTTCCATAAAACAAGGTATAATCATTATTCTCCAATTGAACTCAAGACTACAGGTCAACAGTTGTGCTCTAAATGTGTCAGCCTGAATGTCTGCTCTTTGAAATAGTCTGTCGTGAAAATAAACGTTTGATTTGTTGGAGTATGGCGTCGGCCCATATTAGGTTTAAATTTGAGTTAAATATGGTTAAAGTACTCCCTTCGTTTTGAGGTCATTCGAGGTTGTTGCAATGCGTCCCAAATGGCATCCTATTCCTTACATAGTGCACTACTATTGACAAGAGCCCTGGTCAAAAGTCATGCACTATATAGGGAATAGGGTACAATTTGGGACGCATTACGATTTGGGACGCACTCATCATAATGTGGGATTAGGTTTTGTCAAACTCGTTCAGTGTAGCCCTCCTTTTAGTGAAATATCTCACAGCTTTTAAATCACTAAATTAATTTTGTTTTTATTGGACTCGTAAGAGACAGTGAAAGTACTCGCCAAACCGAGGCTGTTGTTTTTATCACTTGATAGAAAATTACAACAGAAAAGTCCACCTTGTGACAGAACTACCAGAAAAACAGAGAGGAAGAAAAATCAGAGTTGTTTTATTGTTGGGAGCTGTGTTTGTCATTAATATAAGTGTAATTTGTCCAGCCTTTCACCAGCCCCCAACAATTTGAAGGAAAATGTTTGTTTATCTATACTTCTGAGAAAGGCAAACAAGTCTTCAAAACCACTTCACTTTAGACTAAACACTCATTTAACAAAGACAAAATAAACCTCTTAGATTCCAAATAATCATCAACTATAAATAATGATTAGCATTGGCAAACTTCAACCGTCAAGTAAACAAATGAAACAGCAGAAAAACAAACAGTCTTAGCAGACGGAAGGGAAACGGCCTGCCAAACCAACCGACCAACCAACCGGCTGACTTCTGTTAGAACATTCACAGGTTGATATGTCACTGCTGCTGGTCGCTAAACAGGTCCGGTTGGCCCGCGCACCGTCCAATAGTAAACAAAACAGAGAGTTGCCGTGGCAACCCCACAGCCAGGCCCATCCTTATTGGCTGTAGCAGCAGGTCTGAGTCTCGTAGGGAAACGGATGGGAAAGGGATCTAGTTGGTGAAAAGTAGTGCACTACATAGGGAATAGGAATCCCTTTGAGACACAGCCCTGGGCTCTGGGACTGACTAACTGACTGACTGACTGACTGACTGACTGACTGACTGACTGACTGATAGTAATGAAGTGCTCTGGATACAGTACATACACTGGAGATATGGAGAGGGAGAGAAGGACTGAGATAGAGAGGTTAGAGAGAAAGAGAGATACAGTGAGAGAAAGAGCAAGTGAGTGAGTGAGTGAGTGAGTGAGTGAGTGAGTGAGTGAGTGAGTGAGTGAGTGAGTGAGTGAGTGAGTGAGTGAGTGAGTGAGTGAGTGAGTGAGTGAGTGAGTGAGTGAGTGAGTGAGTGAGAGAGAGTGAGACAGTGAGAGAGAGAGAGTGAGAGAGATACGGGGTTGGGTTGGGGTAAGGATTGGGGTTAGGATAAGGGATTGGGGTTGGGGTAAGGGATTGGGGTTAGGGCTATGATAAGGGATTGGGGTTAGGGATTTGGGTTGGGGTAAGGGGTAAGGGGTTGGGGTTGGGGTTATGGATTTGGGTTGGGGTAAGGGGTTAGGGTTAGGGTTAGAGGGTTATGGATTTGGGTTGGGGTAAGGGGTTGGGGTAAGGGGTTAGGGTTAGGGTTAGGGGGTTAGAGGGTTAGGGTTAGGGGTTAGGGTTAGGGTTAGGGTTAGGGGTTAGGGGTTAGGGTTAGGGTTAGGGGTTAGGGTTAGGGTTAGGGTTAGGGTTAGGGTTAGGGTTAGGGTTAGGGTTAGGGGTTAGGATTAGGGTTAGGGTTAGGGTTAGGGGTTAGGGTTAGGGTTAGGGTTAGGGTTAGGGGTTAGGGTTAGGGTTAGGGTTAGGGGTTAGGGTTAGGGGTTAGGGTTAGGGGTTAGGGTTAGGCCATCATGAGCTTTTTATTTCTATTTTTATTTAACGAGGCAAGTCTGTATAAAATGGTATTCACCATTACTGTAATACATGGTATTCACCATATGACTGTATAACGTGTGTGTGTGTGTGTGTGTGTGTGTGTGTGTTTGTGTGTGTGTGTGTGTGTGTTTGCGTACCTGTGTGTATATGTGTGTGTGTGTGTGAGCCAGTTTCAGTTTGAATAGAGAATAAAGTGTTTAATAAAGTCTTAGCCAGTGTATTAATGAGCAGGGGCCTCCAGGGCCTGATACAGTACCTGTGCGGGAACAGCTGCGGCCCCACACTCTTTCATCTAAAAGTGTCTCTTAATGAAGTTCCTCCACACAAACACACACACACATAGCACTTAGGACATTCAGCAACCAACAAATGTGGCTATTCTTATCTCCCAAGGACTCCCTGAGGGATGAAGGAACTATTCCGGAACACTCTTCAGAACTACTGATGGCCCTACACATCCCATCAGGGGTCAGTGTAGAGCCCTTATTCATTTAAGTGTGTGTGTCTCTATGTGGATGTGTCTCTCTCTGTGTGTGTGTGTGTGTGTGTGTGTGTTCCCATGCGTGTGTGTGTGCATGTGAGTGTCAAAGTGACTTCCCAAAGGGGACTGAATTGATGCAATTAGTCTTCTGTTACAGATTGGAAAGAAGAGAGGTACATAACCGGAGGGAGAGATAGATAGAGGGAGAGCTAGATAGAGGGAGAGCTAGATAGAGGGATAGATAGATAGAGGGAGAGATAGATAGAGGGAGAGCTAGATAGAGGGAGAGCTAGATAGAGGGATATATAGATAGAGGGATAGATAGATAGAGGGATAGATAGATAGAGGGAGAGCTAGATAGAGGGAGAGCTAGATAGAAGGATAGATAGATAGAGGGAGAGATAGATAGAGGGAGAGCTAGATAGAGGGAGAGCTAGATAGAGGGAGAGCTAGATAGAGGGATATATAGATAGAGGGATAGATAGATAGAGGGATAGATAGATAGAGGGAGAGCTAGATAGAGGGAGAGCTAGATAGAGGGAGAGATAGATAGAGGGAGAGATAGATAGAGGGAGAGATAGATAGATAGAGGGAGAGATAGATAGAGGGAGAGATAGATAGATAGAGGGAGAGATAGATAGAGGGAGAGATAGATAGAGGGAGAGATAGATAGATAGAGGGATAGATAGATAGAGGGAGATATAGATAGAGGGATAGATAGATAGAGGGAGAGCTAGATAGAGGGAGAGATAGATAGAGGGAGAGATAGATAGAGGGAGAGATAGATAGATAAAGGGAGAGATAGATAGATAGAGGGAGAGATAACACAAAGGAGAAACTGCATGTGACACAGTGTGATACAGGGAAAGGGATCTTTACCAGGAGCAGACATCTCCTGGTCCAGGAGGGTCCACAGTGTTTACAGGCTTTGTTCCAACCCAACTCTACTCAATCGTTCATTGGTCAGGTGTTTGTGGTGAGCTGTAACAAAAACCTGCACACCCTGCTCTGAAAATATCTAAAGTACAGGTTGATTGAACAAAAGTTGTCCTACTTCCAGACTTTTAGCACCCCTCTTTGTTATTATGATTAATATAGCTGGAGATGAAGTGGTTTGGAAATTCACAGATTCATAAGGAACACACATTAATGTGTTATATAACTGTAGACATCACAGTCCCTGCAGAGAGATTAGAATAGTGTCCTGTATTTGGAGAGGAGGAAAGGAGAGGAGAGAAGAAGAGGGGAGGGGAGGAGAGGAGAAGAGGGGAGGAGAGGAGAGGAGAAGAGAGGAGGGGAGGAGAAGAGAAGAGAGGAGGGGAGGAGAAGAGAAGAGAGGAGAGGAGAAGAGGGGAGGAGAGGAGAGGAGAAGAGAGAGGAGAAGAGAGAGGAGAAGAGAGAGGAGAGGAGAGGAGAGGAGAGGAGAGGAGAGGAGAGGAGAGGAGAGGAGAGGAGAGGAGAGGAGAGGAGAGGGGAGGAGAGGAGAGGATAAGAGAGGAGAGGAGGGTAGAGGAGAGGAGAGGATAAGAGAGGAGAGGAGGGTAGAGGAGATGAGAGGAGGAGAGGAGAGGAGGAGAGGAGGAGGAGAAGAGAGGAGGGAAGGGGAGAGGAGAAGAGAGGATACGAGAGGAGAGGAGAGGAGAGGAGAGGAGAGGAGAGGAGAGGAGAGGAGAGGAGAGGAGAGGAGAGGAGAGGAGAGGAGAGGAGAGGAGGAGGAGAAGAGAGGAGGGGAGGGGAGAAGAGAGGATAAGAGAGGAGAGGAGGGTAGAGGAGAGGAGGAGGAGAAGAGAGGAGAGGAGAGGAGAAGAGGGGAGGAGAGGAGAGGAGAAGAGAGAGGAGAAGAGAGAGGAGAAGAGAGAGGAGAGGAGAGGAGAGGAGAGGAGAGGAGAGGAGAGGAGAGGAGAGGAGAGGAGAGGAGAGGAGAGGAGAGGAGAGGAGAGGAGGGGAGAGGAGGGGAGGGGAGGAGGGGAGGGGAGAGGAGAGGAGAGGAGAGGAGAGGAGAGGGAGAGGAGAGGAGAGGAGAGGAGGAGAGGAGGGTAGAGGAGATGAGAGGAGAGGAGAGGAGAGGAGGAGAGAGGAGAGGAGGGTAGAGGAGAGGAGGGTAGAGGAGAGGAGGAGAGAGGAGGGTAGAGGAGAGGAGGAGAGGGGAGAGGAGAGGAGGGTAGAGGAGAGAGGAGGGTAGAGGAGAGGAGGGGAGGGGAGAGGAGAGGAGGGTAGAGGAGAGGAGGGTAGAGGAGGGTAGAGGAGATGAGAGGAGAGGAGGAGAGAGGAGAGGAGGGTAGAGGAGAGGAGGGTAGAGGAGAGGAGGAGAGAGGAGAGGAGGGTAGAGGAGAGGAGAGGAGAGGAGAGGAGGGTAGAGGAGAGGAGGGTAGAGGAGAGGAGAAGAGAGGAGAGGAGGGTAGAGGAGAGGAGGGTAGAGGAGAGGAGGAGAGAGGAGAGGAGGGTAGAGGAGAGGAGAGGAGGGTAGAGGAGAGGAGGGTAGAGGAGAGGAGGAGAGAGGAGAGGAGGGTAGAGGAGAGGAGGGTAGAGGAGAGGAGGAGAGAGGAGAGGAGGGTAGAGGAGAGGAGAGGAATGTTTCTACTTAGCTCAACTCCAAGTTACTGCGCTGATTAAAAAAACAAGTTTGGATCGGAAGGAAAACACCCCACCCTCCCCTCCATCTCTCCCTTCATCTTTCCATCCCTCCTTCCATTCTTGACCTGGTCTATTTACTTCTTTGATCAATCTAAATGCCCCGTTAAGATTCTCCTGAGAAAACTCTTCCTTATTCTCTATATTATAGACAGCTACTTTTGACCAGGCCTCATAGGGATCTAATTAAAAGTAGTGCACTATGTAAGGAATAGGGTATCATTGAAGACGCACACAGCCTTTGAGCCGCAGGAGAAAATCAAGGCTAGGTTTCTCTGCCAGATCCAAATCAACACGATGAGACAGAGAGGAACTAGAGGGCTCTGATTCAGTGATTCAGCCCAAAAGAGAGTGCCCCAAATGGAACCCTATTCCCTTTATAGTGCACTACATTTGAGAAGTAGCCTATATGGGGACTAGTGAGCCATTTAGGACACTGACAGGGAGCATCAAGGACAAGCTATTACAAATGATTACCATTCCAAATGCAGGGGCGTGTTGTTGTGACTCCGGGTGTTGAAAGGGTGTGACAGAGAAGTGGGGACATTTGGGAATTTTGGGCTAGAAAAATCAGGGGTGTACACCTACGCACACAAATGCACACACACGCACACACGCACACACACACACACACACACACACACACACACACACACACACACACACACACACACACACACACACACACACACACACACACACACACACACACACACACACACACACACACACACACACACACACACACGCAGGGTGTCGAACAAAGCCCTGACTGACTTTCTCCAGAAGGGTGTAACGTAGCAGAAAATCTATGCATTGCTTTCTTTTGTTACACACACCATGTTTTACTCCATTCCAGCACCATAATAAAAGGTATGTGTGTGTTTGTGTGTGTGTGTATGTGCGTCTTACTGGGAATGTACCATGTCGCTGCCCCACCCGAACCCCGACGACAGCACGGGGTCCTCTGGGTTGGAGGGGTTACCACGGTTACCACAGGGGTGCCCTTGTGCATGCCCGAGGAGAAAAAGGAAAGGACCACTTTGTATTCATCCTCCTGTTTCAGTCCATCAAAGCTGAATGAAAGGATGAAGCGTCCTCAGAGAGGAGTGGCTGGTGCCGTGACCCAAGGTCAAGAGAGAGAGGGGGAGGAGAAAAGGAGGAGAGGAGAGAATGAAGGCAGAAGGTTTCAACTTGATAAATGGGACTGTGTTTCTTGGTGCTCTGCTCAAAGCCAGAGGAGAGGTTGGAATAATCAGTGAAATAGGCTCTCCTTTTTCCTGTGGCCTTGCCAGTGCACACGCTCCCAACCTCCCAGCAATACTTTCCTCAGGGAATGTACTAGCAATGTTTCCTTTCAAAAGTTCTGTCTTGACTGTAGTTTGGTTAAGTTTTCAAAAAGCTTGGAATAAGTCAATTCCTTTACAACTTCGGACGATATGGAAATAAAGTATTGAATCTCAATTCATCTTTACCGAGGGCAAAGTCAGTTCTTTATTCCTGAAGCATCTTATAGACATCTATAATTGAACAGCTACAACTCTAGAATAAATGGACCACCCGCTAGAATTGGTACATGGTCAATGCCTACGTAACCATAAGTTTGATCGAGTCATAAATGTTTGAAATGCTTAGGCACGCTCCAAGGTAACTAACTCTCTTCACTGCAAAAGTTTGTTCCAACCTCTACTCTCGAACCAATAGAACTCCTGGGAGAGAGAGAGAGAGAGAGAGAGAGAGAGAGAGAGAGAGAGAGAGAGAGAGAGAGAGAGATACCACACAAAGAAGGACTTTGTGTTTTTCACTGTGTGCAGCGTAGGTCAAATACACTCCTTTACTCTATTTTCTCAGTTTCCTCTTGCTGCTCTCTCTCTCTCTCTCTCTCTCTCTCTCTCTCTCTCTCTCTCCCTCTCCTCTCCCCGTCTTCCCTCTCTCTCTCTCTCTCTCCCTCTCTCTCTCCCTCCCTCCCTCCTCCCCGTCTTCTCTCTCTCTCCCTCTCCGTCTTCCCTCACTTCCTCTCTCTCTCCGTCTCTTCTCTCTCCCATCTTTTTCTCTCACCCCTTCTCTGTTCTCTTTGCCCCCCCTTCTCTTATCCCTCTATCTCCTCATCTTCTCCTCATCTTCTCCTGTATCTCCTCATCTTCTCCTCAATCTCCTCATCTACTTACTTCCGGCGCCGAAAAGAGATGGCTGCCTCGCTTCGTGTTCCTTGGAAAATATGCAGTATTTTGTTTTTTTACGTGTTATTTCTTACATCGGTACCCCGGGTAATCTTAGGTTTCATTACATACAGTCGGGAGGAACTACTGAATATACGATTAACGTCAACTCATCATCGTTCCTACCAGGAATATGACTTTCCCGAAACGGATCCAGTGTTTTGCCTTCCACACAATACAATGGATCTGATCCCAGCCGGCGACCCTGTGCGACGCCGAAAAAGGGGAAAACGTGGCGGTCTCGTGGTCAGGCTTCGGAGACGGGCACATCGCGCTCCACTCCCTAGCATACTACTCGCCAATGTCCAGTCTCTTGACAATAAGGTTGATGAAATCCGAGCACGGGTAGCATTCCAGAGAGACATCAGGGATTGCAACGTGCTCTGCTTCACGGAAACATGGCTAACTCAAGGGACGCTAACGGAGTCGGTGCAGCCAGCTGGTTTCTTCATGCATCGCGCCGACAGAAACAAACATCTTTCCGGTAAGAAGAGGGGCGGGGGGGTATGCCTTATGATTAACGAGAAGTGGTGTGATCATCATAACAACACACAAGAACTCAAGTCGTTCTGTTCACCTGATCTAGAACTCCTCACAATCAAATGTCGACCGCATTATCTACCAAGGGAATTCTCGTCAATCATAATCACAGCCGTATACATTCCCCCCCAAGCAGACACATCGATGGCCCTGAACGAACTTTATCTGACTCTTTGTAAACTGGAAACCACACACCCTGAGGCTGCATTCATCGTAGCTGGGGATTTTAACAAGGCTAATCTAAAAACAAAACTCCCTAAATTCTATCAGCATATCGATTGTGCTACCAGGGCTGGAAAAACACTAGACCATTGTTATACTAATTTCCGCGACGCTTATAAGGCCCTCCCCCGCCCCCCTTTCGGAAAAGCTGACCACGACTCCATTTTGTTGATTCCAGCCTACAAACAAAAACTCAAACAACAAGCTCCCGCGCTCAGGTCTGTTCAACGCTGGTCCGACCAATCTGAATCCACGCTTCAAGACTGCTTCGATCACGCGGATTGGAATATGTTCCGCATCGCGTCCAACAACAATATTGACGAATATGCTGATTCGGTGAGCGAGTTCATTAGGAAGTGCATTGACGATGTCGTACCCACAGCAACGATAAAAACATTCCCAAACCAGAAACCGTGGATTGACGGCAGCATTCGCGTGAAACTGAAAGCGCGAACCACTGCTTTTAACCAGGGCAAGGTGACCGGAAGCATGACCGAATACAAACAGTGTAGCTATTCTCTCCGCAAGGCAATCAAACAGGCTAAGTCTCAGTACAGAGACAAAATCGAGTCGAAATTCAACAGCTCAGACACAAGAGGTATGTGGCAGGGTCTACAGTCAATCACGGATTACAAAAAGAAAACCAGCCCCGTCGAGGACCAGGATGTCTTGCTCCCAGACAGGCTAAACAACTTTTTTGCCCGCTTTGAGGACAATACAGTGCCACTGACACGGCCCCCTACCAAAACCTGCGGGCTCTCCTTCACTGCAGCCGAGGTGAGTAAAACATTTAAACGTGTTAACCCTCGCAAGGCTGCAGGCCCAGACGGCATTCCCAGCCGCGTCCTCAGAGCATGCGCAGACCAGCTGGCTGGTGTGTTTACGGACATATTCAATCAATCCTTATCCCAGTCTGCTGTTCCCACATGCTTCAAGAGGGCCACCATTGTTCCTGTTCCCAAGAAAGCTAAGGTAACTGAGCTAAACGACTACCGCCCCGTAGCACTCACTTCCGTCATCATGAAGTGCTTTGAGAGACTAGTCAAGGACCATATCACCTCCACCCTACCGGACACCCTAGACCCACTCCAATTTGCTTACCGACCCAATAGGTCAACAGACGACGCAATCGCAACCACACTGCACACTGCCCTAACCCATCTGGACAAGAGGAATACCCATGTGAGAATGCTGTTCATCGATTACAGCTCAGCATTTAACACCATAGTACCCTCCAAACTCGTCATCAAGCTCGAGACCCTGGGTCTCGACCCCGCCCTGTGCAACTGGGTCCTGGACTTCCTGACGGGCCGCCCCCAGGTGGTGAGGGTAGGTAACAACATCTCCACCCCGCTGATCCTCAACACTGGGGCCCCACAAGGGTGCGTTCTGAGCCCTCTCCTGTACTCCCTGTTCACCCACGACTGCGTGGCCATGCACGCCTCCAACTCAATCATCAAGTTTGCGGATGACACTACAGTGGTAGGCTTGATCACCAACAACGACGAGACGGCCTACAGGGAGGAGGTGAGGGCCCTCGGAGTGTGGTGTCAGGAAAATAACCTCATACTCAACGTCAACAAAACAAAGGAGATGATTGTGGACTTCAGGAAACAGCAGAGGGAGCACCCCCCTATCCACATCGACGGGTCAGTAGTGGAGAAGGTGGAAAGTTTTAAGTTCCTCGGTGTACACATCACGGACAAACTGAACTGGTCCACCCACACAGACAGCGTTGTGAAGAAGGCGCAGCAGCGCCTCTTCAACCTCAGGAGGCTGAAGAAATTCGGCTTGTCACCAAAAGCACTCACAAACTTCTACAGATGCACAATCGAGAGCATCCTGTCGGGCTGTATCACCGCCTGGTACGGCAACTGCTCCGCCCACAACCGTAAGGCTCTCCAGAGGGTAGTGAGGTCTGCAGAACGCATCACCAGGGGCAAACTACCTGCCCTCCAGGACACCTACACCACCCGATGTCACAGGAAGGCCATAAAGATCATCAAGGACAACAACCACCCAAGCCACTGCCTGTTCACCCCGCTATCATCCAGAAGGCGAGGTCAGTACAGGTGCATCAAAGCAGGGACCGAGAGACTGAAAAACAGCTTCTATCTCAAGGCCATCAGACTGTTAAACAGCCACCACTAACATTTAGCGGCCGCTGCCAACATACTGACTCAACTCCAGCCACTTTAAAAATGGGAATTGATGGAAATTATGTAAAAATGTACCACTAGCCACTTTAAGCAATGCCACTTAATACAATGTTTACATACCCTACATTACCCATCTCATATGTATATATACTGTACTCTATATCATCTACTGCATCTTGCCATCTTTATGCAATACATGTACCACTAGCCACTTTAAACTATGCCACTTTATGTTTACATACCCTACAGTACTCATCTCATATGTATATACCGTACTCTATACCATCTACTGCATCTGCCATGCCGTTCTGTACCACCACTCATTCATATATCTTTATGTACATATTCTTTATCCCTTTTCACTTGTGTGTGTGTGTAAGGTAGTAGTGTGGAATTGTTAGGTTAGATTACTGTTGGTTATTACTGCATTGTCGGAACTAGAAGCACAAGCATTTCGCTACACTCGCATTAACATCTGCTAACCATGTGTATGTGACTAATAAAATTTGATTTGATTTGATTTTCTCCTCATCTTCTCCTCTATCTCCTCATCTTCTCCTCATCTTCTCCTCTATCTCCTCTATCTCCTCATCTATCTCCTCTATCTCCTCATCTTCTCCTCATCTTCTCCTCAATCTCCTCATCTTCTCCTCATCTTCTCCTCAATCTCCCCATCTTCTCCTCTATCTCCTCATCTTCTCCTCTATCTCTATCTCCTCATCTTTTCCTCTATCTCCTCCTCTATCTCCTCATCTTCTCCTTTCAGACAGACTTATTCAAAGGGGTCATTACATGTTATAATATAGAGAGCACTAATTAAGAGTTGCAGTAGTGGATCAGCTAATGAGTCTAGAGGGAACCAACAAGCTGTTATTAGGCTGCTACCTCTCTCCTTCTCTCTTTCATTAACTCTCTCTCTCTCTAACTCTCTCAAAGTTTATCCTCTCCCCAACGCCTTCAGTTACTACCTTCCCTCCCTCCTTACTCCATCCCTCGTTCCCCTCCTGTTTTTATGGAGAGAAAAAAATACATTCACACCATCTCTCTACTGCCTCTGACTCAACTGAATGAAAGCGTGTCACTGACCATCACACACATACTGATCATCACACACATACTGATCATCACACACATACTGATCATCACACACATACTGATCATCACTCACATACTGACCATCACACACATACTGATCATCACTCACATACTGATCATCACACACATACTGATCATCACTCACATACTGACCATCACACACATACTGATCATCACTCACATACTGACCATCACACACATACTGACCATCACTCTCCCCATCATTTTGTTAGGTTGCACATTATTCTAGAATGTATTAAATTGTTTTTATCCCTTATCAATCTACACCCAATACCCCATAGTGACAAAGCAAAAACAGGTTTAGAAATGTTCTATCATTTATAAAAAATTAAAAACAAAAATATCACATTTACATAAGTATTCAGACCCTTTCCTAAGTTGAAGCACCTTTGGCAGCAATTACAGCCTTGAATTTTCTTTGGTATGACGCTACAAGCTTGGCACACCTGTATTTGAGGAGTTTCTCCTATTCTTCTCTGCAGATCCTCTCAAGCTCTGTCAGGTTGGATGGGGAGCGTTGCTGCACAGCTCGTTTCAGGTCACTGTGTTCTTGGGGACCTTCAATGCTGCAGACATTTTTTGGTACCCTTCCTCAGATCTGTGCCTCGACACAATCCTATCTCGGAGCTCTACGAACAATTCCTTCGACCTCATGGCTTGGTTTTTGCTCTGACATGCACTGTCAACTGTGGGACCTTATATAGACAGGTGTATGCCGTTCCAAATCATGTCCAATCAATTTAATTTACCACAGGTGGACTCCAATCAAGTTGTAGAAACATCTCAAGGATGATCAATGGAAACAGGATGCACCTGAGCTCAATTTCGAGTCTCATAGCAAAGGGTCTGAATACTTATGTAAAGGTATTTGTTTTTTTTATTCTAATAAATTTGTTACATTTTCTACAAACCTGTTTTTGTTTTGTCATTATGGGGTATTGTGTTAAGATTGCTGAGGATTTTTTTGTATATAATCTATTTTAGAATAAGGCTGTAACGTAACAAAATGTGGAAAAAGTCAAGGGGTCTGAATGCTTTCCGAAGGCACTGTACATCACAGACACACACGCACGTACGTAAGCACACAAACACACACACGCACAGAATATCAGATAGTGTGCATACTGAGCTTCGACCTTTTCTCATTTGATTTAGGCCTACAACTTTCACATGAGGCTTTTGGTGTTCCAGCCGGTTACATTGCTGCTCATGTTAGATGTCTTTGTAAGCTCCTCTGACAGGTCATTTATGACCCTATTGTCCCTAGAATGAGGCAACGAGGCGGGGCACCGCTGGATCTGTGCAGTGTGTCAAGAGTTTTAAAAAGACCCATATTTTTAGGGATCTCGGTAGAGCCGTAAAGTTTCACAAGAAAGACTCTATTTTGGCTTTGGACTGTGTTGTTACCCTCATCCCATTCTCTCTCTCTCTCTCTCTCTGACTGACACTGTCGTCTCCTCTTGTTTTTCAGAGGATTGGATCCAGAGGAATTACTTGCAAAGCGATAAGTTCTCTCTCTCTCTCTCTCTCTCTCTCTCGGTGCATGCTGGGTGTTTTTGGAGTCTGAGTGTTTGGTGTGGAAAGCTCTATCCTAACTAACTTTCTTGATTCTTTTCTTTACATGTTATTTTCTATGGTGGAGGGTTAATGCAATATTTGTTTTTGGCGGTATCCAAAGTTTTTTTTTCAAAGTTAGGGTGGAAGAGGACAGAGTAACTTTCCTGGGGGTTGGAAGGTGTAGTGTGCGCAATGGCTTCTCAGCCTAGCGCGGAGGAGACGCTGTCTATACAGCATGGATTCAGGTGTGTTCCTGAGAACGGAGTTAAGGTGGAGGAGGTTCTGCTCGCGGTCGGTGAACAGGTAGGAGCTGAGTTTATACATTCTGCTTCTAGAATGAACAAAGCTGTGGTTGTGTTCATGAAAAGGGCTAATTTGGTCGGTAGGCTAATTGCTAGCGGAATATTTGTAAGGGATGTGTTGGTGTCAATTTCACCTCTCTCTACCCCTTCAACAAGAGTTGTAGTGGCAAATTTGCCTCCGTTTATCACGGATGATCAAATTAGGAAAGAGCTGAGTCGTTTTGGTAAGTTTGCTAGCGGTTTCCGTGTACTGTCAGCAGGGTTTCAGGCAGATGCCGTTAAACACGTTGTTTCGTTCCGGAGGCAAGTGTTTATGTTTCTGAACAACAACGAGCAACAGCTAAATGTGCATTTTAAAGTGAGGCATGGGGAGGGGCTCTATGCAGGTTTTGCCAGCACAGATAGTCTACGGTGTTTTGAATGTGGGGATTTGGGGCACAAGAGCTTTGCGTGCCCACATAAAGGCCGTAGACAAGGTGAGGATACAAGCGCAAATGGGGGAAATCGAGGTCAAAATGCAGGGGGTAAGGAGATGCAGACAGCAGAGGCTGGGCCTAGTCAGTCTAGAGATGGTGGTGTAGATGAGGCTGGGCCTAGTCAGGCTAGAGATGGTAGGGTAGTGGAGGCTGGGTCTAGTCAGGCTAGAGATGGTGGAGAAGCAGAGGCTGGGTCTAGTCAGGCTAGAGATGGTGGGGTAGCTGAGGCTGGGCCTAGTTATGCTATGGAGGGTGGTGTAGAGGGTGCTGGGTCTAGGCAGGCTATGGATGGTGGTATAGCAGAGGCTGAGTCTAGTCAAGCTATGGATGGTGGGGTAGCTGAGGCTGGCCCAAGTCATGCTATGGAGGGTGGTGTAGATGATGCTGGGCCGAGTCATGCTATGGAGGGTGGTGCAGATGATGCTGGGCCGAGTCATGCTATGGAGGGTGGTGTAGATGATACTGGGTCTAGTCAGGTTATTCTAGTGGATGAGGAGAGTATAGTGGGGAAGTGTAAGAGATTAGGGGGGGAGGAGGAGGGTGTCAAGAGGAAAAGGAAAAAGGGTGTGGACAAAGGCACCATGGAAATGTTGCCTGTTGCTGTGGGTGAGGCCCTAACCAGAGAGAAAGGGCAGGTGGTCAGGGTGGGAGATAGAGAAGAGGAGGAAAGTGAGTCTGAGGAAGAGGATGAGGAGTTATTTTTTTCAGACTCCTCTTCAATTGGCCCGGAGCTGACAGCCAGTCAACCAGAGGGGTCTAATTACACGTTGAGAGAACTGACAAGGTTCCTGAATGAGACTAAGGGGAAAAAAGTTAATCTTGAGGCTTTTTTTCCTGATTCTAGAAAGTTTGTAAGATCAGTACAACATGCTATGAGAAATGAGGGGCATGGTGTCCTCTCACCCAAGAAACGGTTTAGGTTGAGGAAGTGGGTCACAACAGTGCGTAAAGGTTTACCTTCAGACACTGTTTAAATGTTTAATTTCTTACTGACACTGGGGCTTTTTGAGCTTTCCTATTGGTCTATTTCTCTGCTGGCTTTTCTCCCACTTCTTATGGAGACTCTTCGGGTAGGCTCGCTTAATATAAATGGTGCCAGAGATGCGGGAAAGAGGAGTGTGTTGGGTGAATATGTAAAACAAAAAAAAGTACAGGTGTTGTTTCTGCAGGAGACGCATAGTGATGTGGTGAATGAAGTTGATTGGGGGCTCTGGTGGAAAGGGGCAAGTGTGTTGAGCCATGGGACAAATCTTAGTGCAGGGGTGGCAGTCCTTTTTGCACCGGGTCTGGCTGTAAAAATTTGCTCCTCAAAGGAGGTGTGTAGGGGCAGGTTGCTTGTTGTTAAAGCAGAGATTAACAACATGGGTTTTGTCTTTATAAATGTGTATGCGCCTAACACAGGGAGAGAAAGAGGGGTTCTATTTGGGAGTCTTAGACAGGAACTCTCACAAGTAGCGCCTGAGGAGACGCTGGTGATCGGAGGTGACTGGAACTGTACAATGGATTTTACAAAAGACAGAAATGGGGAAGAGCCTCATTCAGTGTCAGTGGGAGTGTTAAGGGACATCATTAATCAGTTTGACCTAGTGGATGTTTGGAGAACTAAACATCCAAACACAAGACAGTATACGTGGGTGAAGGTTTTTGGGGCTAGGGTGAGTGCAGCTCGACTTGATCGTTTTTACATGTCCAGGAATCAGAGCAATAGGCTGCTGGGTGCTACCATTCTCCCAGTGGGGTTTTCGGATCACCACATAACCATGGCTCGGCTGTCTATTTCACCAGGGCCCCGGCAGGCATCTTATTGGAAGTTCAATGTAAAGCTCTTACAAGATGCCACTTTTTGCTCAGGTTTCCAGACTTTTTGGGAAAGATGGGGGCAGCGAAGAGAGGAGTATGAGTCTCTGAGTCAATGGTGGGATGTGGGGAAAGTGCAAATTCGGCTTTTCTGTCAACAGTACACAGCTCTCTCATCCTCAGAGGCTAGGAGAGTATTGGGGGAACTAGAGCGGTGTATTAGTGAGATGGAGGTAGAGATGGTGGGGCAAGGCAATGTAGGCCTCCAGGCTAACTTAGCCGAATTACGTAGGGACCTGGGTAGTTTTTTCCAGGTTAAAGCAAAGGGAGCACTTGTAAGAGCTAGGTTCTCCATGCTCAAGGAGATGGATGCTCCCAGCTCCTTCTTCTTTGGTTTGGAAAGACAGAGCAGTGAAGCCAAGGGTATGCATTGTCTACGGCTGTCTGATGGGCGGGTGACCTCTGTGGTGGGGGAGATGCGGGAGCGGACTGTGGCGTTTTATACTGAATTGTATAGGGCAGAAATGTGTGATCCTATGTGTGCTCAGGTCTTGTTCGCAGGACTCCCTAAGCTCTCTCGGGCACAGAGGGATGAAATGGACATTCCTCTGTTGTCACATGAACTGGCAGAGGCCGTAACCCAGATGTCCCCCGGTCGTGCACCCGGGGTCGATGGACTTCCAGTGGAGTTTTACAAAAAATTCTGGGGAACTATTGGACAGGATTTCTTTTGCGTGTTGCGTGAATGCGTCGAGGTAGGAGAGTTGCCGATGAGCTGCCGTCGGGCGGCACTGACTCTCCTGCCCAAAAAAGGGGACTTGTGTGAACTTAAGAACTGGAGGCCTGTGGCATTACTCTGTGCGGACTATAAGATATTTGCCAAGGTCCTCTCTAACAGACTGAAGTCCCATCTGGACTCTATAATACACAAGGACCAGACATATTGTGTACCGGGACGCTCAATCACGGACAACTTGTTCTTGATTAGGGACATGTTGGACTTGTCGAGAGGTTCTAATGTGAACTTTGGACTGGTCTCTTTAGATCAAGAGAAGGCTTTTGATAGAGTGGATCATGAGTATCTGTTTAATGTGATGTCTGTGTTTGGGTTTGGGAAGAGCTTTGTGAACTGTGTGAAGCTGTTGTATGCTGGGGCGTCATGTATGGTTAAGGTGGGAGGGGCGCTCAGTAGGCCTGTCTGGGTGAGACGGGGCATTAGACAAGGATGCCCTCTATCTGGGCAGCTGTACACACTAGCCATTGAGCCTTTTTTAGGACTGCTACGCAGGAGACTGCGGGGAGTGTGCTGGACAGGCATGGAGGTGGTGACAGGAATAGCAGTCTCAGCATATGCAGATGATGTTTCTGTGATGGTCAGGGATGGGCAAGATATGCAGGAGCTAGAGACCAGTCTGAAGGTGTACGAGGGAGCTTCATCAGCTAAGGTAAACTGGGGAAAGAGCAAAGCTCTGTTATGTGGGGCATGGGGGGATAGGGCTCCTCCTCTGCTTCCAGGGGGTTTGCAGTGGGGTTGTGAAGGGCTTAAAGTGTTGGGGGTGTACCTGGGCTCGGAGAGGTGGGTCAGCAAGAACTGGGAGGGGCTGTCACAGGCAGTGGTGTCAAGACTGGCCAGGTGGAGGTGGCTCCTGTCCCAAGTGTCATATAGAGGGAGGGTGCTGATAATCAACAACCTGGTGGCATCTTCCTTGTGGCATAAACTGGCTGTCCTCAACCCCCCCGCCGGTCTGCTTGCAGACCTGCAACGCAAGCTGGTGGACTTCTTTTGGTCGGGCCATCACTGGCTGAAGGCAGCAGTGTTGTACATGACCGTCCACGAAGGAGGACAGGGCCTGGTGGAACTGGAGAGCAGGATGGCTGCTTTCCGGCTAAAGGCGGTGCAGAGACTGCTGTACCATACTGATGTTGGCTGGAGGGAACCAGCATGCGCGCTGCTGAGGAGAGCTGGCGGATTAGGGTTGGACCGGCAGCTGTTCCTCATGAAGCTGGAGAGGCTGAGTACAGCAGGTCTCTCAGAGTTTTACTCTGCGGTGCTGAGGGCCTGGCAGCTGCTAAGGCCCACACGAGAAGGGGGTGTGGAGCCTGGGCAGTGGGTGTGGGAGGAGCCTATTTTCCACAACCCAGCCATCCCTTTGAGATCGGTTCAGTCGGCCACCCTGCAGAGGCAACTGATGGCAGGGGGTTTACAAAGGCTAGGTGACCTGAGACTGCTGGGAGAGGAGGGGTGGAAAACCCCGGAGGTCTTGGCGCAACAAACAGGAATAACGTCTCTTAGGCTGCTGGAGAGATTCCTGGAGGAGGTCCAGGAGGCACTGTCTGAGCCGGTAAGGGGGGTGTTTGAGAGGCCAAAGGGAGAGGGGCCACCAATGTTTCCGCCACTGCAGGTGACGGCAGAGACTGGAGACTGGCAAGGGGGTCTGGAGGACTTGTTAGATTTTAACACTCCGAGCCTGGGGGAGTTTGAGGGGGTGGGAGGTAAAGCCCTCTACAACCTCTGCGTTAAGGTTAGGAACATTAGAAGCCTAACAGGAGTGAAGGCACATCAGTGGCAGGGGGTATGTGGGGCGGAGAGTATGGTGGGTTTTAGATGGAGGGCGCTCTACAAACCCCCAATACCAAAGAGGTCAGGGGACCTCCAGTGGAGGGTTCTTCATGGAGCCCTGGCCACTAACAGCTGGTTGGCACGGGTTGATCCGGGAATTGGGCAGGGGTGTCCTTTCTGTCAAATGAAAGAAACTGTGATTCATGTGTTTTCTGTGTGCACCAGGTTAATGCCATTAATGTCTCTGTTGGAATGTCTGTGTGACAGGTTGGGGGTGGTTTTTGCTGTTGGGATGTTTATAATGGGATACAGGTATTCGAGTAAGGAGAAAGAAAAATGTGTTTTGTTGAATTTTCTGTTTGCTCAGGCAAAATTAGCTATTTGGCTAACAAGGAGAAACAGGGTCAAAGGTGGGGGGATAACAGACCCTTTACTACTGTTTAATGGGATGGTCTCTGCGCGCCTTAGGGTTGAGTTTGAGTTCTATAAACTGATCAAATGTGTGGAGATGTTTGAGGAGATATGGTGTGTTGGGGGGGCTGTCTGTATTGCTGGGGAAGATGTTTTGGATATACGGTTGTAGGAGAGGGTATTGTTTTTGTGTATGGTGATGGTGGTTTGTATCATGTGGTAGATGGAAAGGTGAGTATGGTACATGTATGCAGTACAGGATATATTTTTGTTTTTTTATTTTAGGGGGGGGTGAGTTTTAAATGAAATGAGAATGTTTCAATAAAGAAAGACAAAAAGTCAAAAAAAGTCTCTCTCTCTCTCTCTCTCTCTCTCTCTCTCTCTCTCTCTCTCTCTCTCTCTCTCTCTCTCTCTCTCTCTCTCTCTCTCTCTCTCTCTCTCTCTCTCTCTCTCTCTCTCTCTCTCTCTCTCTCTCTCTCTCTCTCTCTCTCTCTCTCTCTCTCTCTCTCTCTCTCTCTCTCTCTCTCTCTCTCTCTCTCTCTCTCTCTCACACACACGCACACACACAACCGCCCGTTTGCTCTCACAAGCTCCTCCCATGCCTCTCTATTTGCTTGTAGGGAAAGCACACTCAGACAGAATGTACACCAAGGCTGTGTCTGAAAATTGATGGCAACCTATGCCCTATGTACTGAATACTTTTGACTAGGGCCCATTGCGCTCTGCTCAAAAGTGGTGCACTATGGGCCCTAGTCAAAAGTAGTGCACTATGCAGGGAATTGGGTGCCATTTGGGATGAGTCCATGGTCTTTACATGCCTCTCTGTTTTACTGCCCAGCGGTTTACTGTGCTTATCTAACCTCCTAAAGCCACTAAACCCACAGCGGCTGATCTTTGTGTGTGTTAGCTAATCTCAGCCACTCCTGTTGACTGTAACAGGCTGTAGTACAAAGAGCTAGGAGATAGAGGTGGTCGTGCTGAGAAGGACAAATACACTACTCAACCGAGCTGAACATTTAAAGGGGCGGTCCAGTTCTGACGCTACTGGTTATGGTTCTTGTAATTACAGGCCAAATACACGTGGCTATAAAGTTACACACTGACATTGGTTAAATGTCTTTGCTGTGACTGAGCAAAATTTACAAAAACAAGTTTCTGGCCAACCCAGTCTTTAGCCAAGAGCCACTGTACTGGCCAACTATTTGGGAAAGAGTTTAGTAACACAGGTCAGAGTGGATTGAGGTTATATGGGACACACTTGTTGTGCAGCACAGTCCTGCCTTCCTTTAACCTTGTCCTAACCCTCAGCTAACCTTCACGCTAACCTTTCCCTCCCCCCAATACAGCAGTTATTCCTGAATCCTAAAGCAGCTCCTCTCTCTTTAACTTCAACCTTCCAACAACCTTCCCCTAACCTTCCCCTCCCCTCATACCAGCAGTCATTTTCTGAGGACAACCCAACTAACCCCTGCGTCGTTAACCCTTCACCTCCCTCCTGAGAGAGTGTGCATGTGGGGCTCCTAAGTGGCCACTGTGTTAGATCTACAACCTATGAGAGAATGTAAAGACCCTGTACACTAACACTACAGCTGTTAAACCTTCAGCAGTTCTTCAGCTGAGCCCAGGTCAGTTTTAGTAGTATACTTTAGTACTGTATTTACGTAATGTCAACCACTGCTCTGATCCGGGAACAGATAACATCAGCACCATGAACTTCTAAGTTTCATAAAACATTGACTCTTAAAAGAAGAGTAGAGTCTTGAAAGAGGAATAGTCAGGTTGAAAGAGTGAACATGAGAATGATGAGAAGTGTGTGTGTGTGTGTGTGTGTGTGTGTGTGTGTGTGTGTGTGTGTGTGTGTGTGTGTGTGTGTGTGTGTGTGTGTGTGTGTGTGTGTGTGTATGTGTGTGTGTGTGCGTGCGTGTGTGTGTATGACTCTCTTGCATGTCCAATCCATAGTCTCAACTCATTCCTCACACACCAAACAGAGGCCCATGTTTTCTAACTAAAGCCCATTCAACCAAAAACCACTTAGACCCCTAAAATAATATCCAGACAGACACACAGACAGACAAAGACACACATGCACACGTTAATGCTAGAATAACACACCAGTCTGGTGAATGACACCAGAATGAGAAGTTGACACAACGCACGCTCATTTGGGCAAATAACAGGCCTGCTTCTCAACATGAGGCATCTCAACTTATCGTGACTAACAGACAAGGTGTGTGTGCGTGTGTGTCAAAATCATGAAACGTCCCATGCTACACATTTCTCTCTGCTATACAGTGCAGTGTATTCCAGATGTTTCTCTCTGCTATACAGTGCAGTGTATTCCAGATGTTTCTCTCTGCTATACAGTGCAGTGCATTCCAGATGTTTCTCTCTGCTATACAGTGCATTCCAGATGTTTATCTCTGCTATACAGTGCAGTGTATTCCAGATGTTTCTCTCTGCTATACAGTGTATTCCAGATGTTTCTCTCTACTATACAGTGCAGTGCAGTCCAGATGTTTCTCTCTGCTATACAGTGTATTCCAGATGTTTCTCTCTACTATACAGTACAGTACAGTCCAGATGTTTCTCTCTGCTATACAGTGCATTCCAGATGTTTCTCTCTGCTATACAGTGCATTCCAGATGTTTATATCTGCTATACAGTGCAGTGCAGTCCAGATGTTTCTCTCTGCTATACAGTGTATTCCAGATGTTTATCTCTGCTATACAGTGCAGTGCAGTCCAGATGTTTCTCTCTGCTATACAGTGTATTCCAGATGTTTATCTCTGCTATACAGTGCAGTGTATTCCAGATGTTTCTCTCTGCTATACAGTGCAGTGCATTCCAGATGTTTTTTCTCTGCTATACAGTGCAGTGTATTCCAGATGTTTCTCTCTGCTATACAGTGCAGTGCAGTCCAGATGTTTCTCTCTGCTATACAGTGCAGCGCATTCCAGATGTTCCCTAAGCTGGCTGGTATAGGGCCCCTGGCAGTGTGTGTGTGCGAGCGGGGGGCGTGTGGAAGTGTGTGTATCTCCGTGTGTGTGTGTCTGTGTGTGTGTGTATGCATGTGTGTGTGTTTGTGTGTGTTCCACAGACTGGTTGGTTTAGCAGCCTCAGGCAATGTGTATGTGTACATGTGTGTATCTGTGTGTGTATGCCTGCATGTGTGGGTGTCTGTGTGTGTGTACATGTGTGTCAATGTGTGTGTTTGCATGTCTGCCTGCATGTGTGTGTGTCTGTGTGTGTCTGTGTGTACGCATGTGTGTGTGTGTGTGTGTGTGTCTGCATGTCTGCCTGCATGTGTATGTGTGTTTGTGTGTTCCACAGACTGGCTGGCAATGTGGCAATGTGTGTGTGTGTGTGTGTGTGTGTGTGTGTGTGTGTGTGTGTGTGTGTGTGTGTGTGTGTGTGTGTGTGTGTGTGTGTGTGTGTGTGTGTGTGTGTGTGTGTGTGTGTGTGTGTGTGTGTGTGCCTGCGTGAACATACCATATTCACACCCGTTGACTTTTTCCACGTTGTTGTTACAGCCTGAATTCAACATGGAATAAATGGAGATGGTTTTCACTGGCCTACACACAATACCCCATAATGACCATCTACACACAATACCCCATAATGACCATCTACACACAATACCCCATAATGACCATCTACACACAATACCCCATAATGACCATCTACACACAATACCCCATAATGACCATCTACACACAATACCCCATAATGACCATCTACACACAATACCCCATAATGACCATCTACACACAATACCCCATAATGTCAAAGTGGAATTATGGTTTTACACATTTCTACTAATTCATTGAAAATGGAAAGCTGAAATGTTTTGAGTCAATAATTATTCAACCCTTTTGTTATGGCAAGCCTAAATAAGTTCAGGAGTAAACATTTGCTTAACAAAACACTTAATAATAAACTCACTCTGTGTGCAATAACAGTGTTTAACAAGATTTCTGAATGACTATCTCCCTCAGTCGAGCAGGGAATTTCAAACACAGATTCAGCCACAAAGACAGGGAGGTTACAATTTTCTAATTGGTAGATGGGTAAAAAAAACAGACATTGAATATCCCTCTGAGCATGGAGAAGTTATTAATTACACTTTGGATGGTGTATCAATACAACCAGTCACTACAAAGATACAGGCGTCCTTCCTAACTCAGTTGGCAGAGAGAAAGGAAACCGCTCAGGGATTTCACCATGAGACCAATGGTGACTTTAAAACAGTTACAGAGTTCAATGGCTGTCATAAGAGAACACTGAAGATGAATCAACAACATTGTATTTACTCCACTATACTAACCTAATTGACAGAGTGAAAAGAAGGAAGCCTGTACATACAGCCTGTTTGCATCAAAGCATTAAAGTAATACTGCAACAAAAATGTGGCAAAGCAATTTACTTTTTGTCCTGAAAAAAAAACAGAATGGAGCTTAGCACAGGCAAAATCCTAGAGGAAAACCTGGTTCAGTCTGCTTTCCACCAGACACTGGGAGATTCACCTTTCAGCAGGACAATAACCTATAACTCAAGGCCAAATCTACACTGGAGTTACCAAGACAACTATTAATGTTCCTGAGTGGCCGAGTTACAGACTCAAATCTATTTGAAAATCTATGGCAAAACCTGAAAATGGTTGTCTAGCAATGTTCAACAACCAATTTGACAGAGATGTAATAATTTTGAAAAGAATAATGGGCAAATGTTGCACAATCCAGGTGTAGAAAGCTCTTAGAGACTTACCCAGAAAGGGTAAGCTGTAATCGCTGCCAAAGGCGCTTCTACAAAGTATTGATTCAGGGGTGTGAATACTTATGTAAATTAGATTTCTGAAAACATGTGTTCACTTTGTCATTATGGGATATTGTGTGTAGATGGGTGAGACAAAAATGGATTTAATCCATTTTGAATTCAGGATGTAACACAACAACATGTGGAATAAGTCAAGGGGTATGAATACTTTCTGTAGGCACTGTATGTGTGTGTGTGTGTGTGTGTGTGTGTGTGCATGTCTGCTTGCCTGCATGTGTGTGTGTGTGTTCCACAGACTGGCTCAGCCTCAGGCAGTCTCTTTGTTCCTCCTAACGTGGCTTTCTAAGTCAATGCAGGCTCCGGTCCAAGACTACCACAGGAGAAAGTGTTAGGAACAGATGTCTACCTCGATCATTCCTCTATTCGCAGGGTCATACAGCAATTTGTATGTCGGCACTTTGTCATATATATTACACCCTATTCCCTATATAGTGCACTACTTTTGACCAGAGGCCTAAAGACCCTGGTCAAATGTAGTGCACTATATAGGGACTAGGGTGCCACTTGGGACCAAGTCATGGTGCCTAAGCTATGAGTATTGTTCCTGTCTCTGAGATGACCTGGCGTCCCCTTTTCAATGAACCCCTATCAGCAGTATCTGGGTTAAGACTAAATAACACACAAGAAAGTCTCACTTTTTTGCTGTACAATAGATAGAAGATCTAGAGGGTACCGTGGCATTGTGTGATGTGGTGCAAATGTCTTTATGTTAAGCAGAAAAGACCCAAGGGAAGGACTCAGTTTGTTTCATATCACTCTGAGAGCGTCCTTCTGAGTATTCACATTACAGGACATGTTTTACTAAAGTCAGGTTGAATGCAATAAACCCTGTGTGTGAAAACCTCCTCCCAGTGAACACATAGTCAGCGTATGTGGGAATTGGGAACCCACAACGTGGGAATTGAACCCACAACCTTGATCTTCCCGCGGCCAGCACCACAGCACCACACTCCAACCCACTGAGCCACCTGGCAGCAGTCCCAGTGACCAGACAATGTCTGGCTTAGCCACACATTCCCCCATGAATTTACTTCCTAGCAGCTTTCATCACACATCCACTAACACAGAGAAACCCAAAACAAGACTCCAACGAACACTATGCAGACTATAGTGTATAGATACTACAGATATATCAGCCATGTTAATGTAGCTCAGGTGGAAGTCATGAACATGAACAGGTTTAGTCACACATCCACTAACACAGAGAAACCCAAAACAAGACTCAAATGTACAGACTATCCAGCGTGTCTGTGTAGCTTAATGCAGCTCTATCACTCATCAAGACATGTCTAAGTCAGGAACATGAGCAGCATCAGACACACAGCCTCAACAAGAGAGAGACAGAAGCATCCAATTCTACAATCGTGGACTTAACATGGCTGCATCACTGAAGACTAGGGGAGACAAGCTGAATCATGCGGAAAGTTTTCAACAGAGTCAAACATACGGTGTACTCAAAAAATAAAAGGTTATGGCATCTCCCAAAAAGACCAAAAGCAAGCTTTGACAAATCCTGAATGAGCTCAAAACGTGTCAGCTTTAATAAATAAATGTAAAAAAAATTTGGGAGATGCCATCACATTTTCTCTCATGGAATATATGACATTCCCCAGGTAAGCCCCCCATTCCATACAAATCCTCCTAGTAGCGCTGGGATATCTAAACTGTACATACTGAGTCAGGGGCGACATGTCCCCCTCCCCACATTCTGAAATTGCATTTTTGTCCCCCCCAGTTTTATAATTGGAATGTGATACAAAACGAGGCAACGGTGTGCTCTAGGACCATGTGGACGCCTCCGAGTGGTCGGATAGGCTGTTTGGAATGTTTATCTGACTGGATTTATAAAAACTTTTTAAAACTTTCCCCCTTCTAAAACCAAAGTTGTGCCCCTGTACTGAGTACCCACCCAGTCCTAAGTCAAGTCCCTATAGCAGCAGGTCTGGGGACCGACATGGTCACAGTGACGTTGCTGACTAAATCATCCTGGTTGAATGATTCTCAGTATCAGAAGGGAATAAGCAGGAAATCCTGCGTTTTCCAACCAGGATTTCTGGGAAACTTGGGAAATTTGGGAAAGTTAGAATTTTGCAACCTTAATAGTGATAGTTAGTCAACACTGATTCAGACAGTTCTAATGTGGTTGTGATAATGTGAGTGACCGCCACGTTCCCGTCCCCAGTACAGGGTCCATCTCTACAGAAAGGTTATGGCCTGGAAACCTGTGTTTTAAAGGAAATGCCTCATTACTGTGTGCCTAAAAGAAATGGGACAGATATTCTGTCAGGCTCTGCCTCTTTATACCACTTGTTCTCTCTTCAATAGCCTCTCTGGCATTTAACTGCATGTCTGAAATTCACAGACAAATGTAATGCCATCTTTCATCTCTATTCAACTACTAACCCATGGGCCAAGTGACAGAGCAGTTTTTCTATTGAATTTGGTGCTTCAAAAAAAGTACTGGGCCATACAAGCATACAAATTACAGACAAATAATTCAGGAGAAATCCAACTTTAAACATTCAGACATGTTTCTGCGTATCATTAGGGATCATTTGTCCTAATATTGGTCAGATGCGAGCTTTTCAAAACACCATGTACTCAACATTTTAACCAGAATTTTGTGGTTCCTGATCCAAAAGGCCAAATTGAGAGCAAAAAAACCAACATATCTTTATTATCCTCAGCTCTTCAGCCCAACGCCAGATGGATCAGCAGGAGCACGCTGCTTTATTGAATCAAACTGGAGAAAATGTTCCACATTTGAGAAGATGCAGAGAGAAGAATGAATGAATGCATTGTATCCTGGTCCACTCAATATCTTCTCACATACTGTATACTGTAGAAAAAGACATTGGGGACTTTTCCTACTGCTTATAAATAGTTGTTCTTTTGACATGTCATGTGTGTCTCATTTGTTGTCTACACCCCAAAAACACCCCATCTTTCTCTCCCTTACTCCCACACGCCACTCACAGCAGACCCACTCAGAGGATCAGGTTTTCCACTGTGTGTGTGTGTGTGTGTGTGTGTGTGTGTGTGTGTGTGTGTGTGTGTGTGTGTGTGTGTGTGTGTGTGTGTGTGTGTGTGTGTGTGTGTGTGTGTGTGTGTGTGTGTGTGTGTGTGTGTGCTTGTGTTGGTATGTGTGTACCCACCTGGTCGTCATATCTGTAGGTAAGGAACTGGTCCTCGGTAGCGTCCTCCAGGAAACTTCCCTGAGGGGACAGAGCAAACTCAGGCAGGAACACGGCACCCTGGGTCTGGCTCTGGGTCGCTCCACACTGGGGAGACAGGAGGTAGAAAATAAAAAGATGAATAGAAAACTTGAAATCCCCCAAGAAGAGATCCCTGGTAACTCTGTTCCCCAAGAAGAGATCCCTGGTAACTCTGTTCCCCAAGAAGAGATCCCTGGTAACTCTGTTCCCCAAGAAGAGATCCCTGGTAACTCTGTTCCCCAAGACGAGATCCCTGGTAACTCTGTTCCCCAAGAAGAGATCCCTGGTAACTCTGTTCCCCAAGAAGAGATCCCTGGTAACTCTGTTCCCCAAGAAGAGATCCCTGGTAACTCTGTTCCCCAAGAAGAGATCCCTGGTAACTCTGTTCCCCAAGAAGAGATCCCTGGTAACTCTGTTCCCCAAGAAGAGATCCCTGGTAACTCTGTTCCCCAAGAAGAGATCCCTGGTAACTCTGTTCACCAAGAACAGATCCCTAGTAACTCTGTTCCCCAAGAAGAGATCCCTGGTAACTCTGTTAGAGGTTTTACCTGAATAGAGCTAATAATGTGAACTTCTCCCAACACACACACACACACACACACACACACACACACACACACACACACACGAGCACACACACACTCACATGCACGCACGCATGTGTGCGCACACACACACACACACGCATGTGTGTCATCACTGTGCAAATGTGCAGAGCAACATCCACTCCTCTCAGCTGCAGACTCCCTATCCAAGACGACGTAGTGCTAGTCAGCGTAGCTCTCAGAACAGACCGTAAATCACACTACTAATCCCTGTGATGTTCATTAGAGAAGAGAAACTTGGACCGAAGTCTTGTTTAATAAACAGATGCAGTGATATCATCTCCCCAAGTAGACTGGGGTCGGTATTGTATTCACACTGTGTGTATACACAGGAGAGACTAGCTGTGATCCAACTAACATCACTGAATTCTGTGGCGAACACGGCATTCTTCCTGAAATTATGCTAAACACACACACACAGGCATGTATGTGTGTTGATATCAGTGCGTCCCTAGTGAAAGCCTAAGTGTGTGATGTAGTGAAGACACTTAGGGCCGGATAGAGCAGCAGTATGGCTGGCATGCTTTCTCCCTAAGGATCAACACTCTTTCATCATGCTATCCAACTGACACACACCCACAGACACAGACACAGACACAGACACAGACACAGACACAGACACACACTGAGAAGAGAGTCAGACACACACTCTTTCATCAGTAACTTGGTGGGTGTCTGACAGGACACCAGAGAAGACACCAGCTGAGAAGCAGGACTTCAGTCTTCTCCCACTGAGCTGTCCTCCAGACAGACACAACCCTGCACCCAGACTCCAGCCTAAACAAAGCCCATGTGTGAAGACCCCCCCCCCCCCCCTCGTCCCCCACCCCCCTCGTCCCCCACCCCACCCGGACACACAAAGCACACTGCCATCTGTATGAACTGGGGCTGAGTCCCAAATGGCACCCTATTCCCTCTATAGTGCACTGGTTTTGACCAGAACTCAATGGGCGCTGGTCTAAAGTAGTGCACTATGAAAGGAATAGGGATCCATTTTGGACGCATGCTGTGACCCCCCTATATATAAGTCTGGACCAGAGGAACCAAAATAAACACAGACACACGTCCGTCCCTCAGGTGTCGACAGACATGACTTTTAAGTAGGGTGCCCATTCTGTCTGAAAGGGCTACAACAGCAGTTACCCTGGAAACAGGCTGGCTGGTGGAGACACTGATGTTGTCAGATTCAGACAGCAGGCTCTGAGTCCACTATGTTTGACAGGCATTACCACAGGCAGAGTAGAGCCGACACAATGTTGAGTCACTGTGAGACAAATATATACATATTGTTTATGATTCAGTGCAGTCGCTCCAAATACCATTGAATAATCAGAGAGATAGCCTTCAGTCTCTGATCAAACTGGTCTTGCACTACAGAAGAGGTTCTGTCTGGTCCATAAATTATAGAACGTGCCTGTACCCTTGAACACACGTTCACACGTGCAAACACACACACACAGATGCTGGGCCCTCCTCACAGCACTCCAAAACACTATCGAGCAGCACACACCCAGAGTGTCTATATCCCCGGTAAAGGTTTGGAAAGAAGCCATGAGTCACCTTTGGAGCAGCAATCCATCTATGCCCACATCTGGCCAGACTCACACTCTCTAACACACACCTGCATGCACACACACACACACACACACACACTCTCTCTAACACACACCTGCACGCACGCACGCACGCACGCACGCACACACACTCTCTCTAACACACACCTGCACGCACGCACGCACGCACGCACACACACTCTCTCTAACACACACCTGCACGCACACACACACACACACACACACACACACACACACACACACACACACACACACACACACACACACACACACACACACACACACACACACACACACACACACACACACACACACACACACCCACACACACCCTCCCGCTGTGAAGTCACTGGGTCATGGCGTAACAGCCCACCATAACAGCTAGACCTCTAATTGAGTTTACACACCACTAGAGTGACCGTGTCTGGGCTAACCTGCCCTTTGGAGGGCACAGCTGGTTTCTCTCTCCCTCTCTCTCCCTCTCTCTCCGTCTCTCTCTCTCTCTGTCTCTCTCTCTCTTTCGGACTCTCTCTGTCTCTCTCTTTTTCTGTCTGTCTCTTTTTCTGTCTGTCTCTTTTTGTCTCTGTCTCTCTTTCTCTCTCTTTCAGTCTCTCTCTTTCTATCTCTATCTCTCTGTAACTCTCTTTCTCTCTGTCTCACTCTCTCTGTCTCACTCTCTCCGTCTCTCTGTCTCTCTCTTTTTGTGGACAGAGAAAACACCACTAAGTATAGTTTACACAACACCCCAGAGTGTGTGTGTGTGTGTGTGTGTGTGTGTGTGTGTGTGTGTGTGTGTGTGTGTGTGTGTGTGTGTGTGTGTGTGTGTGTGTGTGTGTGTGTGTGTGTGTGTGTGTGTGTGTGTGTGTGTGTGTGTGTGTATGCGTGTGTGTTACAGTGGGGCAGTGAGTCACTTTAGAGGAGGGAAGGACCAACGGATTAGAGGGACAGTCCAACTCACATTACAAAAGTATCTCTTTCTGAATAAATGGGACTGGTTATATATAGGATCAGGGGTGTTTGATGCTAAAGCTTTCTTGGCCATGTGACTTCATTACAAACTGGTATTGGATCTGTAAATATGAATAAAGATGTCAAAATATGAGCCTAGTTCAGCCAAGGAGAAAGCACTGAGATACAGCATATAGGAAGAAAGACAGGATCCTTCCTGGATAGACATGATTGGCTGAGATAATGGAGAGGTTGGTCATGCTGACGGTTGGTCATGCTTTTACAGGTGAATTATTAAAGAGATGGGTGGGGCTAAGGCTTAAGAGGGTGTGAACAATGCTGAATGAGAGGTAACAAAGAAGAGCTCTGTAGCAAGTGTGAAAATCGAATCAAAATCTTTCAAGGCCATTTCCCCTAACTTGTCTCCTAAGTAGGTTTACAACACAGGAGGCTGGTGGCACCTTAATTGGGGAGGACGGGCTCGTAGTAATGGCTGCAGCAGAATCAGTGGAATGGTAGCAAATACAGTATCAGTCAAAAGTTTGGACACACCCACTCATTCCAGGGTTTTTCTTTATTTTGACTATTTTCTACATTGTAGAATAATAGTGAACACATCCAAACTATGAAATAACACACATGGAATCATGTAGTAAGCAGAAAAGTATATTTTATATTTGAGATTATTCAAAGTAGCCACCCTTTGCCTTGATGACAGCTCTGCACACTCTTGGCATTCTCTCAACCACCTTCATGAGGTAGTCACCTGGAATGGATTTTAATTAACAGGTGTGCCTTGTTAAAAGTTATTTCCTTCTTAATGCGTTTGAGCCAATCTCCAACTACAGTGGGGGGGAAGTAATGGTTTCTCCAACTACAGTGGGGGAAGTAATGGTTTCTCCAACTACAGTGGGGGAAGTAATGGTTTCTCCAACTACAGTGGGGGGGAAGTAATGGTTTCTCCAACTACAGTGGGGGAAGTAATGGTTTCTCCAACTACAGTGGGGGGGAAGTAATGGTTTCTCCAACTACAGTGGGGGGGAAGTAATGTTTTCTCCAACTACAGTGGGGGGGAAGTAATGGTTTCTCCAACTACAGTGGGGGAAGTAATTGTTTCTCCAACTACAGTGGGGGGGGGAGTAATGGTTTCTCCAACTACAGTGGGGGGGAAGTAATGGTTTCTCCAACTACAGTGGGGGAAGTAATGGTTTCTCCAACTACAGTGGGGGGGAAGTAATGGTTTCTCCAACTACAGTGGGGGAAGTAATGGTTTCTCCAACTACAGTGGGGGGGAAGTAATGGTTTCTCCAACTACAGTGGGGGGGAAGTAATGTTTTCTCCAACTACAGTGGGGGGGAAGTAATGGTTTCTCCAACTACAGTGGGGGAAGTAATTGTTTCTCCAACTACAGTGGGGGGGGGGGAAGTAATGGTTTCTCCAACTACAGTGGGGGGGAAGTAATGGTTTCTCCAACTACAGTGGGGGGAAGTAATGTTTTCTCCAACTACAGTGGGGGAAGTAATGTTTTCTCCAACTACAGTGGGGGAAGTAATGGTTTCTCCAACTACAGTGGGGGAAGTAATGGTTTCTCCAACTACAGTGGGGGAAGTAATGGTTTCTCCAACTACAGTGGTGGAAGTAATGGATTCTCCAACTACAGTGGGGGAAGTAATGGTTTCTCCAACTACAGTGGGGGAAGTAATGGTTTCTCCGACTACAGTGGAGGAAGTAATGGTTTCTCCAACTACAGTGGGGGGGAAGTAATGGTTTCTCCAACTACAGTGGGGGGGAAGTAATGTTTTCTCCAACTACAGTGGGGGAAGTAATGGTTTCTCCAACTACAGTGGGGGGGGGAGTAATGGTTTCTCCAACTACAGTGGGGGAAGTAATGGTTTCTCCAACTACAGTGGGGGGAAAGTAATGGTTTCTCCAACTACAGTGGGGGGGGGGGGGGGGTAATGGTTTCTCCAACTACAGTGGGGGAAGTAATGGTTTCACCAACATCTCTAGGAGACATAACGCGTCTCCTTCCTGAGCGGTATGACGGCTGCGTGGTCTCAAGGTGTTTATACTTGCGTACTATTGTTTGTACAGATGAACGTGGTAACTTCAGGCATTTGGAAATTGCTCCCAAGAATGAACTAGACTTATGGGGGTCTACCATTTTTTTTCTGAGGTCTTGGCTGATTTCTTTTGATTTTCCCATGATGTCAAGCAAAAAGGCACTGAGTTTGAAGGTAGGCCTTGAAATACATCCACAGGTACACCTCCAATTGACTCAAATTATGTCAATTAGCCTATCAGAAGCTTCTAAAGCCATGACATAATTTTCTGGAATTTTCCAAGCTGTTTAAAGGCACAGTCAACTTAGTGTTTGTAAACTTCTGACCCACTGGAATTGTGATATAGTGAATTATAAGTGAAATAATCTGTTTGTAAACAATTGTTGTAAAAATTACTTGTGTCGTGCGCAAAGTAGATGTCCTAACCGACTTGCCAAAACTATAGTTTGTTAACAAGAAATTTGTGGAATGGTTGAAAAACGAGTTTTAATGACTCCAACCTAAGTGTATGTAAACTTCCGACTTCAACTGTACAATTTTGAAGCTCTGAGTTTCTTTTAATGTAAAAATTAAATGAAATTAAAAAAATCTCCATGGAGAAATCTGGTCAAAAATTAAGTCACCTATTATGATATAATGCACTTGAATGTTGATGTCACTGCACAGTTGATGCAAGCGCACACGTTTTCAATGCCATCAAATTACTTTAAAAAGATATAATGGAGACACGGTCTTCATAAAAAGATACTGTTTTAATATTATATATATATATATTTTTTTAAATGTAACCTTTATTTAACTTGGCAAGTCAGTTAAAAACAAATTCTTATTTTACAATGACGGCCTACCCTGAACAAACCCTCCCCTAACCCGAATATGAGTTGGGTTGGAACGTATGTAAGGTGTTATGGACACTTTCAGAATGAATGGTGCCCTATGACATTCATCTGACTACAGAAAATATGAATGTTTACTATCTCGGTAGGGGAACTAAATATCCCAACACTTTTTGGAGTATCATCTACAGCCAAGTGAGGGGGAAAAGTCATGTTAAAGTGGCAGTCTGCAATTAAAAAACTAACACACCCCACCACTTGTTTCGGTAAACAGATGAGGGATGGGGCTGGAGAAAGGTAATTTAAAGATGGAAAATGTATAAGATCTCTTTTAAGTGCATTATTCTTAGTCAATCACTGGTATAGAGAGAAAGAGGGGAGAGAAAGAAAGAGTGGGTGGACAGGGATAGAAACATGTGGAAAGAGAGAGAGAGACAGAGACAGAGACAGAGAGCAGGTGTGATAGAGAGGGAAAGTCAAGTCTGATCTCATTGTGTAAAAGTCTATTTTCACCCTCAGAGGCAGTAGAGTAGGAGCAATAACATCTCTATTCATACAAAACACACACACATATACACACACACACACTAATCTGTTCAGCTCCAGCACACCACTAGTGATCCCAGTTGCAGAGTCACCCCCCAACAAATGTTTTACCATGAATGGTCCTTTCTTCACAGGACAATATCTTGATTTAACCTGTACTGACACACACACACACACACGCACACACACACACACTCTGATTCCACGATACCCATGAATGGTCATTTCTTCATAGGACAATATCTTGATTTAACCTGTACTGACACACACACACACACACACACACACACACACACACACACGCACACGCACACTCTGATTCCACGATACCCATGAATGGTGTCACGATCGTTATAATAAGTGGACCAAAGCGCAGCGTGATCTGGGTTCCACATCTTTTTATTACTAAGTGAAACTCAAAGCAAAACAAAACAAAACAATAAATCTCAAACGAAACGTGAAGCTAAACAATAGTGCTAATAGTCCATAGTCAAGATCCCACAAAGCACAATGGGGAAATGGCTGCCTAAATATGATCCCCAATCAGAGACAACGATAAACAGCTGCCTCTGATTGGGAACCATACCAGGCCAACATAGATATATAAATCACCTAGATAACCCACCCTAGTCACACCCCGACCTAACCAACATAGAGAATAAAAAGCTCTCTATGGTCAGGGCGTGACAAATGGTCATTTCTTCATAGGACAATATCTTGATTTAACCTGTACTGACACACACACACACACACACACACACACACACACACACACACACACACACACACACACACACACACACACACACA
Organism: Salvelinus alpinus; assembly: GCF_045679555.1. Lineage (NCBI taxonomy): Eukaryota > Metazoa > Chordata > Actinopteri > Salmoniformes > Salmonidae > Salvelinus > Salvelinus alpinus. The sequence goes on from NC_092090.1 coordinate 20,609,955, forward strand.
CACACACACACACACACACACACACACACACACACACACACACACACACACACAGATTCCACGATACCCATGGTCATTTTTGAATATCTAAATAGAATGTGTTTTTGAAACATCAGATACAGAGAGAGAGTGTGTGTGTGTGTGTGTGTGTGTGTGTGTGTGTGTGTGTGTGTGTGTGTGTGTGTGTGTGTGTGTGTGTGTGTGTGTGTGTGTGTGTGTGTGTGTGTGTGTGTGTGTGTGTGTGTGTGTGTGTGTGTCAGTACAGGTTAAATCAAGATCACAGCCAAATAATCACAGCTTTCTTCCTGGGACAATTAAGAGACACTTCACGACATGGGGCAATTGACAAAAATCCAATTCCCTTAGAAAGAACACATGAAAGGGTACTACTAGGGGTACTGAAGGGCTGGCTGGGACCCAAAAGAAAATCCCACAACAGAAGCATAGATTCCAACGAGGCCCGAATTGGCCCAATTGGGACCACTTTGGACCCCTTTGGCCTAGCTTGGCATTATGGATGGAACGTCTTATCTAGTTCCCTGTTCAGAGAGGGTAAGGTTTAGGGGGAGTACACACACAGTATTAATAACAGTGCTGTTAAGAGTTCAAAGCGTTCCAATTATATCCAGTTGCTTATCAGAACGAAGTTGAAAGCTAAACTAAAGCCGCCCCCTGAGTTGAAGAAAATGTAAAGAGCCCCTCTTGGAAGAAACCATTAATTAGAGGTGTTGACCTCTTCAAAGTCATATCTATCTCCCCCCACCTGAAATACTTTGGTTTCAACTGGTTTCAATGGAAATTGTTGCTGCCCAAAAGGCTTCTTCAAGGGAAACACTGCCCCTTGACTATGAAGCATAAGTCTCTAAAGCTGCCATGTAGACTATCTATGAGAAATTCTGACATGAATGTCTGTGGGAAACTCTGGGAGAAACTCTGGAAGAGGGACCGCATTCAGTTCATTAAACAATTTGCTACTTCCACAACGGTTTGTTGGGTGTGGCAGGGTGTGGCCATATGAGAGTGTCACCATTTGGAATTGAAAAACATGTGCAGCAGCTGCAGTACACACCCACCCAGGCACGTGCACTGATAGGGCTCTACCTGTGCAGAGCACATGACCCTTTGCCCTTCCTGTCTCCAAAGTGCCCTTTTTGGTGGCGTTATATTTTGTGTATAGCTCTTTTTTATTGTTGTTCGGAACCCACTGCCCGCAAGTCATTGTCAGGTTTGCCACCCCCCCATCCCCGGTTGCGCCTTTTTCCCATTATGGCCTGTACAGAGATTGCGCGTGCCCGCTATCTAAACATGCACGGCTTGAGAGATGCGGTCACCAGTCGAGTGTCTGTCTAGCTACCTAGTTTAAATACAACAGTACTGCCACATCAGCATAACATTTGATTATCACTTGATAACATTTCATTTACATCAATATTCAGTCTGGTTGGCTGATGCGCAGCAGAGAGAGGCAGAAATACATAGAGAGGTAAATCACAATCAGTAAAATAAATGGAGATAACTAAGTAGCATATTTACATCAATCATCAACATCAATGATCAGCTGATAGTCCACCCTCTTTTCCCCATGTCAATCATGTCTTTAGGAGGCACTGTAACTAGATTGCTTACAATTTGTGATGATGAGTTTGTCTTGTTGCAGAAATAAATATGCAATGCAACAACAAAAAATCTGTTTTGTTATACATTTCGAGATATGAATTATAAATGTCTTCATTTTTTTCAAGCGGGGGGAGGGGGTTCATTTTGAGCATCTGCCCCTGAAAGGTCTGTGCACGGCCCTGCACTCGCCCCCTGAGCCGCTATAATCGCAACGTTCTTTAACAACCTTTTTCATTCAACTGAACGTTGCACAACGTTGTGTCCTGTTGAACAAAGCCCTGCTTCCCACGTTAATGCCTTGCTGGAAGTGTGGTATTCCTGATCTGTATTCCCGATTGGCATCCCTTCGGAACGCTACGTCATCTCTAGCCCATCTCTCCAGAGGCAAATAGCTCAGACATCCACAGATTCCAGAATGCTTCCCTCACCAGGGTAACACTTCCTGGCACTATCGCCGTGATGGATGGATGTTATGAGAGACGGACCAATAGCAGCGAATGTTAATGGAGTGTGAACCAAAGAGGAAGAGGTTTAATGGCGTGTGTCGCCCATGGCCCGTCACATTTAACAGACAGATCTGGGTACCAGGGGGAAGAGGACAAGTTGATAGGAGAGGGATCTACTCCACACCTAACCTAGATGTGACTACAGAGCATGGATATGCAAAGACAATCCAAAAACCGAAGACAAAGTTGTCCTGCAGAACAGGCTACTACTGGAAATACAGATACCAGATTGGACTGAAGGCCTCAGGCGAGAGTGATATCATGAGGCATCCCATCCAACCCTATGACAATCGGATTATAAAGGTTTGAGGAACATGTGTAGATCAGATGAGGGAGAAACTATCATTGGGGAAAAAATATTAAGAATTACCATAAATAATTAGGGCTGTCAGAGTTAATCACTGAAAACATCCCAAATACATAATCCATACAGCTTAAAACCAACAATGCAATCTAAAAACAAGTTGACATTGAGGTTAACGAAAGTGTGCTTTCTCAATTTACCTAATGTTGCTAACCATCACTTTAGAAAAATCAGGACGTCAATATTCTTTTAATGCTTTTTTGTAAGAAAATCTTAAATTACAGCTTAATTCGAGCAAATTCAGAATTTGAACATTGCAAATCCTGCGATTAACTCTATTTGTTGGTTGTTAGTTGTGGGAATAATAAAGTTATATTCTATTCTACTCTACATGATGATACTTCTTTAGAATTTTCATTTATAAGTTTTAAAGTGGCAATACATAACTTTTTGGGAAACACCAACCAAATTCACATAGAAATTGAGTTATAGATCTATCATTCTACTTAAAAGCAAGTCTAAGAAGCGGTAGATCTGTTCTACGTGTGCTATTTCCATGCTTCCCATTTTGTTTTTGCATTTTTTACTTTCTGTTTTGTACACCAGCTTCAAGCAGCTGAATTAACAATATTTTGGGGTTTTGGAAAATATACTTCACAGCAGTTTAGATGGTACAATCACTATCTACAGTATACTTTGTTATTTTGTCACAAACTGAAATTAAGCAAACTATTAGAGTTTCAGCAATGGTGGAGAGATTTCTGCAAAGTGCAACTTTAACTTTAAATCACTGATTTAATCATTCTGGAGATTGCATACGTGGCCCACTTGAAAGTGGAGGAACGGGGGGGGGGGGGGTAGAGTGAGATAAATCAGATAGACAGTGACAGAGAGGAGAGAGAAACAGATTCCAACCAGCTGATTGGCAGAGAACCCAGAGTGGAAATGGAGCCAGTGTGTTTGCAGCTGAGAGGAGACTGAATGGACACACTGTCCATGTGAATGAAAGAGTCTTTCACACAAGCCTGTGACTTGCTCCTCACACACACACACACACCACATACACACACACCACATACACACACACCACACACACTGGCCCATGCAGGCCACAGGGTTGGCCATAGAGCAGCCCTCAGTAGAGGTTCAGCTGTGGGGTGAAGAGGTGACTGGTGCCTGAGGTGTGAGGACAGAAAGTGATCTTTTCACTCTTCAGCTTTGGCTCAAACACCAGGGCTGCTGACATTGAACCTGCATTAGAGAGAAGATGAGGAAGCAGGCAGAGCCGAGCAGCCTAGTTTGGTACTATACTGGATGTGCTGTAACAACTCTTATATAGCAGAGACCTGCAAGTAGGGTTGCAAAGGGTCGGAAACTTTCCAGTAAATGTTTGGAAATTTTCCAGAAATGTTCCCAAAAAATGTGATTATAACAGTGAACCTTTTTTTGTGGGATACACATAAGGCAATTCTAGGTCTTATGGCATATTTTGGTTAAACTATTCCAAATCAATGGAATTACAACCCTCTGCATGCACAATACACTCTTCCATCACATGTACTGAGCTTATTCTCAAAATCTTGCACACTAATGAGATGCTATTGAACCCACACTACTACACTGTCTAAGCCAAGGTCTACATGCTTTCTGGAAAGTTTTGATTACAATACTGGGTGGGGTGAATATATTTTATATGACATTATTTTTTGTCAACTAGTAAATAGTAGCCTACAGAAAAGTGTGTTTAAATTATTTCTAACTTGTTAACAATTTCTGCTAATTAGTTTTTGCTACTGTGTGGATTTTAGCTTGCTTGAGCCTGCTAACTGAGGAGTGTTAATTCACCTGTTTCATTTTAAAACATGTATCTTACAAAGGAGTTGTTAAATCTATCTGCTTAACTATTTATCTGTACATGGATTTTTTAATATATTTTTTTTACAAATTATTTTCTAATCTTTACAGGAAAATGCCACGGGCACTATCTGATGTGTGGAGACATTTCACTGCAGCTAATGTAGAAGGAAAAGCTGTGTACATTTGCAAATACTGTGGCAAATCATATGTGAAGAATGCAACAAAGATGCAGAATCATCTGGCCAAGTGCATAAAGTTCCCTCAGCACTCACAACAAGCACCCTCTGACAAAAGTCCCTCTACTTCTATTCGAGGTGAAAATGTTGAATCAGACACCTTATCGATAGCAACAGCTCATGGTCCTCCTGGAATCAGAAGTTTTTTTGACTCAATGGAGGAACGTAGTCAGAGAAATGCTGATGAATATCTTGCTCGAGCTGTGTATGCAACTGGTTCACCTCTGATGCTTACAGGCAATGTGTATTGGAAGAAATTTCTGACTGTTCTTCGCCCAGCATACACCCCTCCAACCAGACATGCGTTATCTACACATTTGCTGGATGCAGAGTTCAACAGAGTTCAAGTGAAGGTCAAGCAAATCATAGAGAAAGCGGACTGTATTGCAATCATTTCTGATGAGTGGTTGAATGTTCGTGGGCAAGGAATAATTAACTACATCATCTCCACCCCTCAACCAGTATTCTACAAGAGCACAGACACAAGGGACAAGAGACATACCAGTCTCTACATTGCAGATGAGCTGAAGGCAGTCATCAGCCACCTGGTGGAAGGGACTTTGTGGATCTGAGACTCTTTTCCTCTGTTGCCTCCATCATCCTCCAAATCCCACCAACATCAGCCGCCTCAGAGCGCAACTGGTCCTTGTTTGGGAACACACACACCAAAGCACGCAACAGGCTGACCAATACAAGGGTTGAAATATTGGTGTCCATCCAGGCAAATTTGAGGCTTTTTTGAGGCCTGACAACGAGCCATCCTCAACAAGGTTGGAAAGTGACAGTGAAGATGCCTCAGAGTCTGATGTTCAAGAGGTGGACATTGAGGAGGTCCAGGGAGAAGACATGGAAGCCTGAGAGGAAGACAACCAAAGTTGTAGTTTCTAGACTATCATGTATGTATGTTGAAAACGTTTTTGGGAGATGCGATGGATCATTGGGGATCATTCAATAATCCCTTTCTTTTGTTGTTCAGTGAAATCATCCCATGTGAAGAGTCAACTCATTTAATTAAAGTTCAATTCGTAACAAAATTGTTGTTTTTATTTATATTGTAAGGATTTAATCATTTGAAATGATGTCTAGTTATGATAAGGTAAAAGGTTTATGTGTCGGTCTCTATATGATATAGTAAATATATCCAATGCAAAAAACATCTACATTTAAATGGTATTAATATTAATTTGCATATATTTCCGTTAATTCCCACGGAAAGTTTCCACCTCTGAATATTCCCCAGAATGTACAATGCCTACCTGCAAGGGTATTTTCTTCTTGGAGGAGGCATTTACATAACAAGTATAGAAATTGTCAGTCTACCATCTGAGGGACCGATGAGTACCATCCCTGGGACATAAACTGTCCACAGATCGGAGGTTGAGAAACAGACATGGGCAGATATTTCAATAAACAGGCAGAGAAGGAGTTAGCTAATCTGCTATGAACAGCTACACCTCCTCACCCACTGATCCATACACAAGCCCTACAAACAGTATGTGAGAACCACTACCTCTGCCTCGCCTCGTATCCCTCCGCTACGTGTCTTTTATTAGGGAACATTAGTTTGCTATCCTCCAGAGTTCATAGTTCTTTGCTGAGTCCCAGATGTCACTCTATTCCCTATATAGGGCACTACATTTGACCAGGGCCCACAGGCAGCTGGTGTGTTAGCTGTTCCACCACAAGATGTAAAAGCAATCTGTGTCCCACATGGCACCCCAAATGGCATTATGATGACCACCAGGGTTTACCCTTTCCATGCATGCAACATTTTTGCACTTTTGGTGACTTGACCTAAATTGCATACTCTATGAATATGAAGGGGGTGGTGGTGGGGCCATTCTTATGACATTGCCAGTAGTAAGGTTTGAGTTTCATTACCAAAAAGACACGTGCTGTAGCTTTTAAATGATATGTCACTTTCTATTTACTGACTGAAATTGACAGAGTGGGTACCACAGGTGTACTGTACATCGTCCAAAACAACCACTCAGAGTTAAACAGGCTACCCCGTTTACCCCTTTAATGTAGGAGGATACATATGCAAATAATCAGAATAATCAGATTTGATTGTGATGTCATGCTGTGGGCCAAAAACTCCCTCCCCTCTGAACAGGCTGAAATTCCAGGTGTTTTTCTTTTTAAAGCTCTTACACTAAAAGGGCATTGTCATAATTTTCTCGTGTGGAAATATCATTAAAAAACAGGAGAATTGACGGCACTGTCCCTTTAATAACACCCACACGTGAAAATGATTTTGTTCCTGGCCGGGAAAGAGTTTTGCTAAATGGATGGCTGAAACACACACACGTACGTGCACGTACACATGCACGCACATACACACATGCACACACGCAGGCACACATACAGCTGTGAGAGAGAGAGTCAGCCGGGGCTGGAGTAATATCAATAATACACCACAGAAAGGAAATTCACCAGCAAGACTCTCGTCTTGATAACGACATTCCGAGACGTAATGAATCCACTACCGAAAAATAAACAGGAGCCAAACTGTGAATAAACATGGACAACGGCGATAACACAAAACACGCTAAGACACGCTAGGCTAGCCACCATCACTAGCCCAGCCACATGGTCAAAATTACATTACTCCAGATTGTACTCCATATTGCACTTACTATTATCATCCTGCGCCAGGGTTTTGGGTTTCCCCTTTGAACAGAGCTGTGAAATCCATGCTAATGATTGACACTGAGAGATTGGCTAGCGACAACGCTAGCGCTAATGCTATCGCCTGCAAGGATCTAATGGAGTCCAATTTGTGAAGGACTGGTGCCTGTGGCTGCCAGGGCAGTTTGCATGGCGGAATCAAAGATGGATAGCATCCAAGGGCCTCAAAATTGTGTTATAGGGGCCTCTGTAGAAGATTGACAATACACCACCCTTGCAGTAACACACAAACACTGCAGACTAACACACTCAATTGTGGTGTAATAGGGGCCACTGTAGAAGACTGACAACACACTCCAAGCTTGCACAGTAACACACAAATACACTGTAGACTAACACACACACTTGTGGTGTATCAACAACACACTACACCCAAACACACCCACTACACCAAGGGTAACCTACTGTAAAGTGTAGGTCTTATGGCCCCAGTGCAATACCATGAACCCATGGTAGAATCCACCCAAACCAAGATAACAGTCACAACAGAGTCAGCTAACATTACACGTTAGAGGTCGACCGATTAATCGGAATGGCCGATTAATTAGGGCCGATTTCAAGTTTTCATAACATAATATATATATTTTTTTACACCTTTATTTAACTAGGCAAGTCAGTTAAGAACACATTCTGATTTTCAATGACGGCCTAGGAACGTTGGGTTAACTGCCTTGTTCAGGGGCAGAACGACAGATTTTTACCTTGTCAGCTCGGGGATTCGTTTTTGCAACCTTCCGGTTACTAGTCCAACGCTCTAACCACCTGCCTTACATTGCACTCCACGAGGAGCCTGCGTGGATGGCTGACTACCTGTTACGCGAGGGCAGCAAGAAGCCAAGGTAAGTTGCTAGCTAGAATTAAACTTATAAAAAACAATCAATCTTCACATAATCACTAGTTAACTACACATGGTTGATGATATTACTAGTTTATCTAGCGTGTCCTATGTTGCATATAATCGATGCGGTGTTAATTTCTCATCGAATCACAGCCTACTTCGCCAAACGGGTAATGATTTAGCACTGTCGTTGCACCAAACCTAACCATAAATATCAATGCCTTTCTTTAAAATCAATACACAAGCATATATTTTTAAACCTGCATATTTAGTTAATATTGCCTGCTAACATGAACTTCTTATAATTAGGGAAATTGTGTCACTTCTCTTGCGTTCCGTGCAAGCAGTCAGGGTATATGCAGCAGTTTGGGCCTCCTGGCTCATGGCAAACTGTGTGAAGTCCATTTATTCCTAACAAAGACCGTAATTAATTTGCCAGAATTGTACATAATTATGACATAACATTGAAGGTTGTACAATGTAACAGCAATATTTAGACTTAGGGATGCCACCCGTTAGGTAAAATACAGAACGGTTCCGTATTTCACTGAAAGAATAAACGTTTTATTTTCGAAATGATAGTTTCCGGATTCGACCATATTAATGACCAAAGGCTCGTATTTCTGTGTGTTATTATGTTATAATTAAGTCTATGATTTGATATTTGATAGAGCAGTCTGGCTGAGCGGTGGTAGACAGCAGCAGGCTCGTACGCATTCATTCAAACAGCACTTTCGTGCATTTTGCCAGCAGCTCTTCGCAATGCTTCAAGCATTGAGCTGTTAATGACTTCAAGCCTATCAACTCCCGAGATTAGGCTGGTGTAACCGATGTGACATGGTTAGCTAGTTAACGGGGTGTGCGCTAATAGCGTTTCAATCAGTGACGTCACTCGCTCTGAGACTTGGAGTAGTTGTTCCCCTTGCTCTGCAAGGGCCGCGGCTTTTGTGGAGCGATGGGTAACGATGCTTCGAGGGTGGCTGTTGTTGATGTGTTCCTGGTTCGAGCCCAGGTAGGGGCGAAGAGAGGGACGGAAGCTATACTGTTACACTGGCAATACTAAAGTGCCTATAAGGACATCCAATAGTCAAAGGTATATGAAATACAAATGCTATAGAGAGAAATAGTCCTATAATTCCTATAATAACTACAACCTAAAACTTCTTACCTGGGAATATTGAAGACTCCTGTTAAAAGGAACCACCAGCTTTCACATGTTCTCATGTTCTGAGCAAGGAACTTAAACTTTAGCTTTTTTACATGGCACATATTGCACTTTTACTTTCTTCTCCAAAACTTTGTTTTTGCATTATTTAAACCAAATTGAACATGTTTCATTATTTATTTGAGGCTAAATTGATTTGATTGATGTATTATATTAAGTTAAAATAAGTGTTCATTCAGTATTGTTGTAATTGTCATTATTACAAATAAATAAATAAATAAATTGGCCGATTAATCGGTATCGGCTTTTTTGGTCCTCCAATAATCGGTATCGCCGTTGAAAAATCATAATCGGTCGACCTCTAGTACACGTGATGTTTCTGTGAACTGCTAAATCTTCTCATCAGTGAGTTTCCTCCCATGTTGAGAGGAAAAGAGGTAGAGAGGAAGGGAGAGGTTGACATGTTGAGAGAAAAAGTGGGAGGGAGGGAGGAAGGGAGAGGTTGACATGTTGAGAGAAAAAGTGGGAGGGAGAGGTTGACATGTTGAGAGAAAAGTGGGAGGGAGAGGTTGACATGTTGAGAGAAAAGTGGGAGGGAGGGAGGGAGAGATTGACATGTTGAGAGAAAAAGTGTGAGGGAGAGGTTGACATGTTGAGAGAAAAGTGGGAGGGACGGAGGGATGGAGAGGTTGACATGTTGAGAGAAAAAGAGGGAGGGAGGGAGGGGTTGACATAGGGAGATTCACGCAGGGACTGCTGTGAAAACCTGCATTAATGGATAATAACAACAAGTTAACATACTATTCCCTCTATAACACACACAGCATCTCCCTCGGGGATTTCCATGGTTTTTATTGTGAAAGCCATTTCTCCTTTGTGCCTTTATCACAGCATACAGTGACACCTCTACAACACTCCATCTACTCCCAAATCTACCCCTGTCCATTTCCTCTTCCTGTTGACCTCCCAGGTGACTTCCTGTCATCCCTCAGCCTGTTGTTTGTAACAGACAGCTGTTCAAACACAATGTGGTTACTGTGTGCCCCCTTAACCCCTCTGTATCCAAACAGGAGCCATGGGAACACCACTCCCACCCCACCCTCCTCTGCCTACAGGACAGCTACAGTCTCTAGGACACATACTGTATATCCTTCACTGCATTGCAATGAAAAGCTCTCTGGTACGACCACGCGGATACCTGCTCACCAGAAAGTAGTCTTCAAAGAAAACGCCATAAGCCATCTTGATCATGTTGCCAACACACATTCATATTTTCTCTAGCAAGGAAAATATAGAGAGAAGGAAAGAAGCAGAGAGAGATAAATGAAAGAAAGAGAGAAGGGGAGAAGAGAGAGAGGGAGAGAAAGAGAAGGGGAGAAGAGAGAGAGGGGGGGAGTGGGAGAGTATTTTCGTTAGCAGTGCTAATACCCTCGGAGTGTCTTGAGTCTCCCTCCACTACAGAGAGAAGGTGTTGATCTCAGGAAGGCTCCAAGAAGAATACCCTGTGATTACGTAGCTGTTACCCCAACACCATCGTCAGTGGGAGATAACAGCCATGTGCCCTTCTATTCTTCTATTCCTGAGTCTACACACACACACACACACACACACACACACACACACACACACACACACACACACACACACACACACACACACACACACACACACACACACACACACACACAGTCTTCTCACTATTTTCTGTTGCCAATGAACACAACAACAAAGTGTTGACCTGTTGACCTGAGCTAAATCTGTCAAAATGGATGCCTGACTAACAGCACAATACCAGTAGTGAACTTCTGTACTCAGTAACCTCTGGAGTCTGAGGCAGAGAGAGAGAAAGAGGGGGAGGGAGAGAGAGAGATACAGGAAAGACAAAGACAGAGACAGGAAAGAGATTACAGAGAGAGAGAAAGGGGGGATAGAGAGATAGAGACAGAGAGAAAGAGGGGGAGGGAGAGATACAGGAAAGACAAAGACAGAGACAGGAAAGAGGTTACAGAGAGAGAACGGGGGGATAGAGAGATAGAGACAGAGAGAAAGAGGGGTAGGGAGATACAGGAAAGACAAAGACAGAGACAGGAAAGAGGTTACAGAGAGGGATAGAGAGATAGAGACAGAGAGAAAGAGTGACACTGAAAGAAGGAGAGAGAGATGGAGAGAGCGATCAAGAGAAAGAGTGACACTGAAAGAAGGAGAGAGAGAAGGAGAGAGAGATCAAGAGAAAGAGTGACACTGAAATAAGGAGAGAGAGATGGAGAGAAAGCCAGAAATTTAAGAGAAGGAAAGCAGAGCTCTAAGTCTTACAGCACCTCTAGAAAACCACGGCAACAATAAAAGCTAATCAAGCGTGAGTCTAATCCCACATCTGCTTGTCATAATCCAGGCGGACACCCAGCCAAGCATGGACCTACTAACTACAGCCCCCATAACTCCCCACCCTTCCCTAACTACAGCCCCCATAACCCCCCACCCTACTAATCCTCATTTGACCTGACTGACTGGCTATCTGGCTGGCTGACTCTACTGTCCAATGCCCAAAACATTCCACCACCAAGTTTTATCTCTCCCTCACGCCTCAACAGAAAAACACTTTCAGCGGACATCCTCCATTGAGTTTACATTATAGTACAGGTCAGGAGTAGATTAACAGCGGGCCAAACAGAGATTCAAAGATTTTGTATCAGTCATGAATCCCGTCAAAAATGGAGACTAACAATGAGTCCAAGACGGTATGGGTCTCATACGTTGACCGGCAACAGACCATCCGCCATCAGTCCGTTTTTTTTTTTTTTAGGGAAAAAGTTTAAATTAGTTAATCTTTTGAAGGATAAATAGATGCCCTCTTCAATTACTGCAGTGGGCTAAATCTGGGCCACACAGAGAGATTATTAGTAGTGTTAAGCAAATCTACTTTGAAACAAAAGTATACACCTCACACACATGGTTATGGACTTATAATTTTAAAAAAAGATATAGAGCTGAAATGAATAACATCCCAATATTATACTTTATATAGATCACAGAAGACTGAAATATAACAAAACTGTTTGACATTGACACACCAGATTTGTCGTAAAAAAAAAGTATCTTCAATAATTATGACATGGTGAAAAAGTAATAACATTCCACCCATGAGGCCAAAGAGGGCGCTTTTGGTCATTGACTGCAGGAAAGGGCTACTCTGGGTCCGGGAAAACAGCGTTTAGGGGAGAAAGAGAAGTGTTTTGAGGTCTAACTCACAAATCACTGCAGCATTCTGGAGGCCGGTGCTCTGACCGAGCAAGCTGTGTCCCTTGCTCCTGTCAGCAGCAGTATTTACAGCGACACGTGATCACAAATGTGGTGAAATCAGCACTTTTAAGAGACTTTAAGGAGTTTAGCACGTCGTTTTCTGCAGTTAACTCATTATTGGGGCGATATGCAGCTAACAGAGAGGCACAGTTGGAGTGTGTGTGTGTGTGTGTGTGTGTGTGTGTGTGTGTGTGTGTGTGTGTGTGTGTGTGTGTGTGTGTGTGTGTGTGTGTGTGTGTGTGTGTGTGTGTGTGTGTGTGTGTGTGTGTGTGAGAGATAAAGTGGGGGAATGGACAACTGATATATCATGGAGACATGAACTCAACAGAATTACAAATAAACCTGGACATGCTATCTGCTAAAGCACTCAGCTGATATAATGTGTTCCCCTCCATCTGTTCCCTAGGAGACCCTCTCTCTCTCTCTCTCTCGTGGTCACTCTCTCCCGCTCTCTCCCTCTCTTGCTGTCTCTCTCACGCTCTCTCACCCTCGGTCTCTCTCGCTCCCACACAGGGCCTGTGTGAGCCTCTGTTCCACTGGTCACAGAGGGAGGCTAAGCCACAGGTGTGGCTGGTGAAAGACCTCTGGCAGCTGTGTGTGAGAGAAAGAGAGAAGAGAGAGAGGGAAAGAGAGAAGGAGAGAGAGAGGGGAAGCCTACCTGCGTGTATGTGCCTGCCTACGTGAGTATGCATCCGTGTGTGTGTGTGTGTGTGTGTGTGTGTGTGTGTGTGTGTGTGTGTGTGTGTGTGTGTGTGTGTGTGTGTGTGTGTGTGTGTGTGTGTGTGTGTGTGTGTGTGTGTGTGTGTGTGTGTGTGTGTGTGTGTGTGTGTGTGTGTGTTTGTGTGCGTAGGTGTACACCCCTGATTTTTCTAGCCCAAAATTCCCAAATGTCCCCACTTCTCTGTCACACCCTTTCAATATGCATCTATCCATATTATTATTTTTTATTTAACATTTAGGGACATATTGAGACCTAGGTCTCTTTTGCAAATGCGCACCGTATTTACAACAACACATTATACCCAAACTATATACTGTAAATACACATTAAAATACAGTCATGGGAAGCACAAATAAAACATCAGAAATCACAGAGAATAAAAGACATTCCTCCACAATAAGTCAGCACGGCACCAGAACATCAAGATGAAATGTATTTTGAATTTTGTTCCAGCAGTACGGTGCATTAACACTAAAAGCAGATTTACCCAGCTCTGTGGAGACCCTAGGAACCTCAAGAGTTAACCAATCCCATGAACGGGTTAGGCAACTCGGGTGTCTATACTTCAAAAGTAAAGTTAGATAAGACGGAAGTTTATGACGTTGGGCCTTGTAAACAAAAAGGGAGTAATGTAGAGACCTACGGGTCTTTAGCGAAGTCCAGCCAACCTTTTGATACAGGATGCAGTGATGAGTATTAAAACCTTCACCTGTAACAAAACAAAGGGCACTACGGTAGATGCTATCCAAAGGTTTAAGTGTAGTAGCAGCTGCATAAACAAGAACAGATAAAAAGGTTGACTGAATGATCTGCTTCCTACTGCTTAGAGAAAGGCCCCATCTGTTTCTGTAGAAAAAGTCTACTTTAAATCTTAGCTTCTTAACCAGCTCATCTATGTTTTTAAAATGTCAAAGACATAAGTATTTATATGCGGGAACACGTTTGATTGGAGAACCATCTAATGAGTAAACATGCAGGTCATCTGAAACATTCTGAGAGAGTTTCAAAACAGCATGTATTTAGTGTTCTCCATATCAAGTTTTAAATCAGCAAGGGATTCCTGCATAGCTCTAAAAGCTGACTGTAGTTTAGACACAGCCAGATCAACAGCCAGATCAACAGCCAGATCAACAGTCAGATCAACAGCCAGATCAACAGCCAGATCAACAGCCAGATCAACAGCCAGATCAACAGCCAGATCAACAGCCAGATCAACAGTCAGATCAACAGCCAGATCGACAGCCAGATCGACAGTCAGATCAACAGCCAGATCAACAGTCAGATCAACAGTCAGATCAACAGCCAGATCAACAGTCAGATCAACAGCCAGATCAAGTCAGGTAGATCAACAGCCAGATCAACAGCCAGATCAACAGCCAGATCAACAGTCAGATCAACAGTCAGATCAACAGCCAGATCAACAGTCAGATCAACAGCCAGATCAAGTCAGGTAGATCAACAGCCAGATCGACAGTCAGATCAACAGCCAGATCAACAGTCAGATCAACAGTCAGATCAACAGCCAGATCAACAGTCAGATCAACAGCCAGATCAAGTCAGGTAGATCAACAGCCAGATCAACAGCCAGATCAACAGTCAGATCAACAGCCAGATCAACAGTCAGATCAACAGCCAGATCAAGTCAGGTAGATCAACAGCCAGATCAACAGCCAGATCAACAGCCAGATCAACAGTCAGATCAACAGTCAGATCAACAGCCAGATCAAGTCAGGCAGTAGCAGACGTAATACTATCATCTGCATATAGATGAAGTTCACCATTTTCAACAGATTGACCAATGGTGTGTATATACAGTAAATAGTGAAGAGAGCAGGTCCCAAAATCAACCCCTGTGGTACACCTTCAAGTACTTCAAGAAATTCAGACTTAACCCCATCAATCACAACAGCCTGAGTTCTGTCACTAAGATAATCATGAAACCATGAACAGGCGACAGAGCTCAGGCCTACTGAGGACAACTTAGAAAATAGCATGATCAACAGTATCAAAAGTGTTTGACGGGTCCACAAGCAAAGCAGCACATTTCATTGTAGTGTGTAAAGCATTGACAAGATCATTAACTACCAAAGTGGTTGCTGTAATAGTGCTCTGTCCAGGCCTGAACCCTGATTGGTTAACATTCAAAATTCATTTCTCAGACAAAAAAGAGCAAAGTTGTACATTTACCAAGGATTCAATAATATTATCTATAAAAGGAAGCCTTGAAATGGGGTGATAATAATTAAGATCACTACTATCCCGTCCTTATGGAGTGGCAGCACAAGAGCTGATATCAATAGTTTTGGAATATTTCCTGATAACAAAAGCACAAGAGCTGATATCAATAGTTTTGGAATATTTCCTGATAACAATGTTAAATAAAAAATGGGGGTTATTGAGCCAACAATGATGGGCGCTGCACACTTAAACAGACCAGGATCCAATTGGTTGGCCTCTTTGGATTTCTTGTTGTCTATTGCATCCATGTGTGTGTCTGTGTGTGTCCATGCGTGCAGGTGTGTGTGTGTGTGTGTGTGTCAGGGCCGTGGTCACTAAGAGGTTAGGCACCAGATTCAGGGTCTAATTGTATGAGCAGATGAGTGAGAGGGCTGGGAACTAGGAGAGAGCCTTAGCAGACACACCTGTCCTCACGACACTGGTGGCTTTCATTGTTCTGACTTACTACCCACGCAACGGCTCCACATGTTACACTCACATACAGACAGAAATGAAATGCAGGACCTATAAGACAGACAGGTCTTTTAGAAACCAGACAATTACAAGTGCTGTAAAGGGGCCCTACATTGTGCTATTGGGAAAAGTGAATCAACACTAGAGAGGAGACTCAAAGTTATTCTAATCTCCATGGGTCATTCCCTTTACTCCATACAGACAACATGTAAATACAAAATACCAGCATGTTATACAAACAAATCATAAAACAGACTTCAAACTCTATTTTGGTCTCCTGTAGAAGCCTAAAGCAGCGTGTCCAACATCACAGTCAACTGGCAGATTCAGGTTTCAGTGTGCTCCATCTGTATTCAAACACTAGCTTACTACATGTTAACTAGCAAGCCTTGGCTGTGTGCCAAATGGCACCCTATTTTATAAAGTGCACTACTTTTGACCAGAGTCCCATTTGGGATGCATCCCTTATCCTACAAAAAGGCCTCACCACTCAGTGGCAGAGCCCAACAGATCTCTGTTATCACCTGGCCCTCGGCAGCCTGTTGTGTGTGTGTGTGTGTGTGTGTGTGTGTGTGTGTGTGTGTGTGTGTGTGTGTGTGTGTGTGTGTGTGTGTGTGTGTGTGTGTGTGTGTGTGTGTGTGTGTGTGTGTGTGTGTGTGTGTGTGTGTGTGTGTGTGTGTGTGTGTGTGTGTGTGTGTGTGTATTAGACACCACTACAACCCACTACTATAATCACTATATATATCAACCTTAGGGCTTTAGAGGGTTGATCCTCGTAAAGAGAGGTGACATTCAATTCAGCTGGCTCCAAATAGACACAAAGCCAGGCAGACGAACATCCTCCAACTGTCCCATAGCTATGTACTACACACATCTACAATAATAGCCACACACCTGTATAGGCTGGAATACCCAGGAACAAGAGCTTCGAGATGTGACCATGTGTGTGTCCCAAACGGTACCGTTTTCCCTATATAGTGGACTACTTAGTAGTGTAAACTATATCGTGCACTACTTAGTAGTGTAAACTACATAGGGAACGGAGTGTCATTTGGAAGAGAGGCACACCCCCACATAGTTGACAAGGTGCAGACTATATACTGACCATCAATTTGAAAAAACAAAGAAAGTGAGACACTCTACGGGTGAATCTTGTCTTTGCTTGATTTCTCACATCCTTGTCTCCTTTTCAAAACACAGTGGAGGAGAAGATCTGACCCACTGGGCAAAAACTGGTTGAATCAACGTTGTTTCTACATCATTTCAACCCAAAATTGCAATGTGATGATGTTTAATCAACCTGATTGGATTTGTAGGGAATTTCATCATTTTTTCACCCAACTTTTAACCTAAATACACTGACAGTAAATTTTCACATTGAATTCACGTTAGTTGACAACTCAACCAAATGTAAATCAAAAGTAGACGTTGAACTGACATCTGTGCCCAGTGCGGAGGTTCCTCCCCTCACACCTTCTCCTCCAACATGCTTTGAGAAGGAGGTGAGGACATCAGACATCAGAATGAAGGGGAATACAACTGAGATGCACCCTTCATCACTCCCAATCATTTATAACAGAACCAACGTTCTGGAACCCGGGGCCTTCTTCAGGGTTGAACAAGCAACCTTCACATAAAATATCACATAAGTGAAGGTTTGATCACACTTTACATTAAGTTTACGACTCCACAGTGGGTGGCCTCACCATCCCTACCCACCATTTCAGAAACACTGTGCCATATCAAATAGAATCAAACGCATATTTAAATGCCACCATGTGAATGGTACAGTACCTGTGCAGTCGAGTAGAGCAGAGAGAGAGCTAGCCCAGTCTCCCAGAGCAGGAACAGGAGTGGTTTCATCTTAGCTCCGCGGTTAAACGTGCTGTTATGTGTTGGTGAGGTGCAGCCTGGGATAGGGAGGACATGTTTATTAGGAATCAGATTATTATGGCCAGTCTAATACCTACACAATACAGTGATGTTGCAAAAACAGTGTCAAGACGGGGAGAGGAAGGCAAAAACACAGAAGGTGCACCGCTCTTCCCATCAAATCAAAATATTATTATGGCCAGTCTAATACCTACACAATACATTGATGTTGCAAAAACGTGTATGAAAATACAGGAATAGGCTATCAGCTGTCACCGATGATAAAGTTAGATTGTATAAATTAGCCTAAATAGAAGGAATCAGATTGAGATTGAATGTATAGAGATATTGGCATATGTGCGTCTGTAAACTACTATGAATGACACTAGGTAGGTAGTTTCTTTGGGTATCAGGGTTCAATATTGCATGAATGTGATTATAACGATGTACTGAAAAGCTGATGGATAACTGACACATGTAACAGCACAACAGCTACATGGATGGAGAAGCACTTCCCTCCGCTGGAAAAAGCATTGGCCAATTATTGATTTCTAGCAAATTCATTCTACTTGTCAGATAGGCTCCCGCTTTCTCGAAAGTTCATTCTAGACAGTGAAGGATGCTCCCGCAGGGTAAGGGTAGCTCTAATGGTACAGTTCAGCGATGTCTACGGCAGTAGAGTAGGCAGTTCACGTGTCTATAAAACGTATTTAAAATAATAACGATATTGACAACAGCGACAGAGAATGTCTACCGTGTCAAAAAAGATGACGCGGCGCATTTCTAAATGTAAATGGTGTTCTGTAAACATAAAATGCCAGAACAACAACAATATTTAGGCTGAAATAATCAACTTGCACTTGGTAAAACTGATTCTGTGGCGCGATAGAGACCATTCACAGACACCAAATATTTCAGACATTTGGACAGAATGACAGTACGATGGTACAAATATATAATGTTACCTTCTTTCGGAAGAATGCGCTGCGCTCATGAACAGATCAACACATCCCACTGATTCCTCAAACCTGATTTCCACACGACACTCCCCGATTTCAGAACTGCAACCAAAACTCGCAGTCAAATATTATGTATCAAATCGATAAACAACTAATTCGCACACAGAAACTAAATATTCTGTTGTGCTGTGGCCTACTACGGAGTCACAATAAAAGTCTGAATTCTCTCCCTCTTTCTCTCGCTCTAAACGTAGCGCGACTGGGCAGTAGCGATATGGAGCTCAAATAATGAAGGGACAAAGTTAGAACGCTGCGCAGCTGATTGCCGCCCGTCCCATCGCCAATATGGATTTGAGAATCGGCTACAGGAGAATAGGGGTACGTGATTATGCTAAATGTGTTCGAGCTTCACGTTTATTCAGTAGATTTCAACATCGTTATCATCATCATGATGATCATAATATTCATCTTCGTCACATTAATAAAACTATAATAACAACAATCATCCTCCTCACCATCATCATCATTCAGATCATTATCCTAATAATCATCATGATCATCATACTCATGATTTTCACCATCATCATCATAAACAATCATCATGCAGTCATCATCATCTCATGTATTACAAGGTGCAAACAGTAAAGAATGAAGATAATGGCAATATTATCACTACACCAGTTTCTAACAGTATGTACTGTAACCAGTTCCATGTCATTTTGTTTGCATACCCCCAGCCACATTTTCATTCTGAAACTGATATGACGTTTCAAGACCTCCCTAATAAACTTGTGTGTCACTGTCACACTCGGATTTTGGGCCTTTAATCAACCCAGATAGGCAAACTCCAGCACAGTTTTGTCTACGTCTAAAATGACACCCTATCTCCTATATAGAACACCACTTCTGACCAGAGCCCTATGAGTCTGGGCTAAAAGTAGTAGGGAATAGGGTGACATTTTGGACTCATATTATGCTGTTGCTGTCACCGCTGCTCACTCGCCTGGCCCTAATACAGGCACTGTAGAGAAGTGGTGTATTACAGCTATCACTCAACATGCCCTTTGGAGTGGCAGATCAAAGTGCCTATTACAACATGCCGGGGGGGTTCTCCTTTATTATGAGGTGAGGAATAGATGTTGGCAAAGCATAGGGGAGATACAGGGGGAGATAGAGCAGTGAGAGGTGGAGGGAGAGATGAGAGAGTGAGACGAGTGAGGGTAGTGAGAGACGAGAGAGAGAGGGCAGTGAGAGGGGGAGGGAGAGATGAGAGAGTGAGACGAGTGAGGGTAGTGAGAGACGAGAGAGAGAGGGCAGTGAGAGGGGGAGGGAGAGATGAGAGCGAGGGCTTTGACATGGATGAACTGGGATATTACAAACTCACTTGACTTTCAACCAATGATCCTATTGTCTTTGTAACTCTGGCGTGCTTACCTGTAACCTCACAGCTAGGATAGATAGGGGGATGGATGGATGGACCGACGGACAAATGGATCAATGGATGGGTAGGTGGATGGACAGATGGACAGACGGATGGATCAAATGGATTGGTAGGTGGATGAATGGATGATTCCACCCCCTGCGCAACCCAATTGAATGCCTGGGTACAGTACAGTACAGGTGCCCCTTTAGTATTGACCCTAGGTATCATAGTCAGGAGGTAGTCAGCTTGCCAGTAATTGAGGGGTCAGGAATAAAGGCTGAGACAGAATCGGGGGCTTTTGTCTGAACTAGGACATTACAAACCATCTGTTCCTATACTGTATTGGGCTTGCCACAGTTTTTGTGGTATGCTTTTCTAGTTTTTGTGCGAGTCATTCTACTAAGATCACAGCCGGTGCAGGGGGACAATCTGAAACACACTTTCTCCTTTACACTCGATTGCTGCAGGGGTATTTTCTGGAGATTTGTCTCCCTCTGCTGTTTGATTAACCAAATGACCCAGAATTTTCCCGCTGTCAAATTATTGTCAAGTGGGACTGTGACTGTTCTCATCCTGTCACAATCTCATAGAAATGATAATGAATGCATAGGTACTATTGAATTGTTTATTGAGTACCGTGGTGTAAGATGTCCAGCAGTGTTTGGAGCTCGAGGCCAGACACACAGTGGGCACACAGTATGTAATGATCAAACACATTTACCGATCTCTTGTCCATTATTAGAACGATCAACTAATGTTTAGAATCGTTATGTTGTGCTTGGTATATGATTAGCTGCGCCACAAAGTCACCACATCAAACTCACCCCAATCCTCATGCTCCTACAGAGCACCACTCGAATACCAGACTTTTATTAAACAGCCATGACAGAATTGAAGTGATATAATCAAATAATGAAAAACAAAGATACTATAAAAGTAAAAATAGTGATATAAATTCTTATTTGGGTTAGTTTATGCAGTTGTGAAATTAGCTAGGTCCATGTTTTCTACAAAAGATGGGAAAAGTTGCCAGATATCATACAGTTGAATTGCAGATCATTTTAAGGAAGTGCATTTTCTCTAGCTTGAGATGACCATGACTTCCTTTATCCAAAATGGCTGACAGTGGTTAGAGCGTTGGACTAGTAACCGGAAGGTTGCAAGATCAAATCCCCGAGCTGACAAGATAAAAATCTGTCGTTCTGCTTCTGAACAAGGCAGTTAAACTCACTGTTCCTAGGTCGTCATTGAAAATAAGAATTTGTTCTTAACTGACTTGTCTAGTTAAATAAAGGTCAAATAAAATAAATATACCTGTCCAGAGGGGCATCCTGTGGTGCCACTCCCAATAATACAACAAAGCAGTGGCCCATTGGTGCAGTTAAAGATGAGGGAGATTATACCTTTTTTTATGAGCATGGCCTTATTTCTATTACAGCATATTGGATGACTGTTATTCATATTCCATTCACCCAGTTCAATGTAACATCGATAGGTTTAGGCTACTACAGGATCCTCTTATTTTCCCTATACCCATCATGAGGTTGCTACAACCTAGCCTGAATCAAAGTTTACAGGTCGATAGTATTTTGAGTAATCTAGGTGACAGACAGCGACACATTCAATACTGACTTTCACACTCTTGCCTGCATCTAGCTGATCTAGGGTGTAAGCATTTGTCTAACAGTTGCAAACGAGAGTTTCTATTGGACAAATTCAGATATGTTTATCCGGTTTCGTCCCATTTGCTTCCGTTTAAGAATCGTTTTTCAAAATAATTGGTGCAATGAATACAGCCCTGATTACACGCAAACACAGTTCACTTTCATAGCAGCCACATACAAACAGCTCATTGTATATATATAATTCCAGATATATAATTCCTTCTCGCATCTATCTATGCGCTCTCCTCTCACTTTTTCCCTTCCCTTGTGGACTTTACATCAGCTGTCTGTGACCAGGCAAAAAAAACTCCCGCTAACCGCTACACACACCCTACATCCATGCCATGTCATAGTCAACATAGCTCGCTCCGCTACAATCATGCAGTACAGTGTACAGTCAGCAGCAAGCAGTTTAGCCGTTACATCCCGGTGCAGTACAGTGTACAGTTTAGCCATTACTCCCCGGTGCAGTACAGTGTACAGTTTAGCCGTTACTCCCCGGTGCAGTACAGTGTACAGTTTAGCCGTTACACCCCGGTGCAGTACAGTGTACAGTTTAGCAGTTACTCCCCAGTGCAGTACAGTGTACAGTTTAGCCATTACACCCCGGTGCAGTACAGTGTACAGTTTAGAAGTTACTCCCCAGTGCAGTACAGTGTACAGTTTAGCCGTTACACCCCGGTGCACGGTGCAGTACAATGTACAGTTTAGCCATTACTCCCCTGTGCAGTACAGTGTACAGTTCAGCCGTTACTCCCCGGTGCAGTACAGTGTACAGTTTAGCCGTTACACCCCGGTGCAGTACAGTGTACAGTTTAGCCGTTACACCCCGGTGCAGTACAGTGTACAGCTTAGCCGTTACACCCCGGTGCAGTACAGTGTACAGTTTAGCCGTTACACCCCGGTGCAGTACAGTGTACAGTTTAGCCGTTACACCCCGGTGCAGTATGGTGTACAGTTTAGCCATTACTCCCCGGTGCAGTACAGTGTACAGTTTAGCCGTTACTCCCCGGTGCAGTACAGTGTACAGTTTAACCATTACACCACGGTGCAGTACAGTGTACAGTTTAGCCGTTACACCCCGGTGCAGTACAGTGTACAGTTTAGCCGTTACACCCCGGTGCAGTACAGTGTACAGTTTAGCCGTTACACCCCGGTGCGGTACAGTGTACAGTTTACCCGTTACACCCCGGTGCAATACAGTGTACAGTTTAGCCGTTACACCCCGGTGCAGTACAGTGTACAGTTCAGCCGTTACACCCCGGTGCAGTACAGTGTACAGTTTAGCCGTTACACCCCGGTGCAGTACATTGTACAGTTCAGCCGTTACACCCTGGTGCAGTACAGTGTACAGTTTAGCCATTACACCCTGGTGCAGTACAGTGTACAGTCAGCAGCTAGCAGTTTATCCGTTACACCCCGGTGCAGTACAGTGTACAGTTTAGCCATTACACCCTGGTGCAGTACAGTGTACAGTTTAGCCGTTACTCCCCAGTGCAGTACAGTGTACAGTTTAGCCATTACACCCTGGTGCAGTACAGTGTACAGTTTAGCCATTACACCCTGGTGCAGTACAGTGTACAGTTTAGCCGTTACACCCCGGTGCAGTACAGTGTACAGTTTAGCCGTTACTCCCCGGTGCAGTACAGTGTACAGTTTAGCCGTTACACCCTGGTGCAGTACAGTGTACAGTTTAGCCGTTACACCCCGGTGCAGTACAGTGTACAGTTTAGCCGTTACACCCCGGTGCAGTACAGTGTACAGTTTAGCCGTTACACCCCGGTGCAGTACAGTGTACAGTTTAGCCATTACTCCCCGGTGCAGTACAGTGTACAGTTTAGCCGTTACTCCCCGGTGCAGTACAGTGTACAGTTTAACCATTACACCACGGTGCAGTACAGTGTACAGTGTAGCCGTTACACCCCGGTGCAGTACAGTGTACAGTTTAGCCGTTACACCCCGGTGCAGTACAGTGTACAGTTTAGCCGTTACACCCCGGTGCGGTACAGTGTACAGTTTAGCCGTTACACCCCGGTGCAGTACAGTGTACAGTTTAGCCGTTACACCCCGGTGCAGTACAGTGTACAGTTCAGCCGTTACACCCCGGTGCAGTACAGTGTACAGTTTAGCCGTTACACCCTGGTGCAGTACAGTGTACAGTTTAGCCGTTACACCCCGGTGCAGTACATTGTACAGTTCAGCCGTTACACCCTGGTGCAGTACAGTGTACAGTTTAGCCATTACACCCTGGTGCAGTACAGTGTACAGTCAGCAGCTAGCAGTTTATCCGTTACACCCCGGTGCAGTACAGTGTACAGTTTAGCCATTACACCCTGGTGCAGTACAGTGTACAGTTTAGCCGTTACTCCCCAGTGCAGTACAGTGTACAGTTTAGCCATTACACCCTGGTGCAGTACAGTGTACAGTTTAGCCGTTACACCCCGGTGCAGTACAGTGTACAGTTTAGCCGTTACTCCCCGGTGCAGTACAGTGTACAGCTTAGCCGTTACACCCCGGTGCAGTACAGTGTACAGTTTAGCCGTTACACCCCGGTGCAGTACAGTGTACAGTTTATCCGTTACACCCCATGCAGTACAGTGTACAGTCAGCAGCAAGCAGTTTAGCCGTTACACCC